>NC_050444.1:137899464-138091964 GCF_903995425.1 Onychomys torridus
CAAGAACTCTGGGATATGATCAAGACACCACACCTAAGAGCCTACAGGCCCAGAGACAGCAGAGATAAAGGGCAGAGAGGTGTAACCAATGAAGTTAGCAAAAACATCTCCCAAATCTACATAAAGAAACAGACACCAAGTAGGCAAGAGCAGAGAACTTCTCTTTAACATATTATAGTCAAGATATCACACATACAAAGCCAAGAAGACATTAAAAGCCGTTAAGGGGAAAGTGCTACCTCATCTACAAAAGCAGAACCATCAGAACAACATTGGCTCTCTCAGTAACCCTAAAATCCAGGGCAGCATCGAATGATATCCCAGCCCTAATAACAAATAACTGCTAGATAGGATTGTTAGATCCTTCAAAACTGTCTTTTAAAACTGAGGAAAAATAGAGACATTTCAGAACAATCACACAGGCAGCCCATAATGAGCAAGCCAGCACCGCACACTGCAGAAGGCACGTAGAGGGGTGTGATGGGCAGAGGAAGTGGAAAGTCCGTGAGAGGAATGGCTGGGCAAAGGAGAGGTAGGAAGGAACCCATCATGTTCAACACAGTGACCCATCAAATCCCTGATACTAATGAAGAAAAAGAACATAGCAATTAACCAAGTGACCTGAAAAGCAAACAACAGAGTCACAGGAATACATAAACAGCTCTCAGTAATAACCTCGGATGTAAATGGCCTCAACTTACCAATAAAGAGACCCAGACTGGCCAACTAAATTAAAAAAAAAAAAATAGACTGAGGGCTAGAGACAGCTCAGGGGACAATACAGTTCTTACCTGAGCATGGTGGCACATGCCTTTAGTCCCAGCACTCAGGAGGCAGCGGCAGGAGGATTTCTTAGTTCAAGGCTAGCCTGGTCTATAGAGTGAGTTCCAGAACAGCCAGGGCTACACCAAGAAACTCTGTCTTGAAAAACAAAAGCAAGCAAACATACAAAAAAAAAAAAAAAAAAAAAAAATAGATACAGTTCTTGCAGAAGACCTGCATTCAGTTCCTGGCACTTAATGTTGGGAGCCTCACAACCAATTGTAACTCCAGCTCCAGGGGACCTGACACCTCCTCTGGCCTCTGTTAACACCTGTACTCACATATCCATATACAAACACACAAAAACACATAGCTTAAAAAATAAGTAAATATTTCAAAATAAAAACTAGACCCAACTTTCTGTTGTGTCCAAGAAGATACTTTATTAGTAAAGACACAGACTATCAAAGGATTGAAAAAATATTTTTTTATGATGCACAATGTCTTACTATGTAGACCAGCTGGCCTTGAACTCACAGAGATTCAACTTCCTGTGCCTTCCAAGTACCAGGAGTAAAGTCTTGCGCTACAGTGCCCAACAGGACTAAAAACTAAAAAAAACAAAAACAAAAACAAAAACAAAAACAAAAACAAAAAACCTGAAACCGAAACCAAGCTATTGTAGCAATTCTGGTTTCTGATAAAGTAGACTTCAACCCAAAATCAGTCCAAAGACATAAGAAGGTCACTGGCTTTTGTTTGTTTGTTTGTTTGTTTTTTGTTTTTTGTTTTTGTTTGTTTGGTTGGTTTTGGTTTTTTCAGACAAGGTTTCTCTGTGTAGTTTAGTACTTGTCCTGGATCTCTCTCTGTAGACCAGGCTGGCCTCAAACCCACAGAGATTCTCCTGACTCTGCCTCCCAAGTATTGGGATTAAAGGCATGTGCCACCACTGCCTAGCGAAGGTCTATTTTTAATAAAGGAAATAACTCATTCAGAAGGTAAAACAAGTATAAATATATTTGCATCACACTTTGGGATCCATACACACACACACACACACACACACACACACATACACACATGCTCACTTCATGCACACTTTTATACACACATACATATACATACAGATAGACAGACAGACAGACAGACAGATATCCTCCCTTACTTAGAAACTTGATGTTGACAGATGTCCACAAATCAACAGGGAGGGAACAGCCTCGTTCACAAACACTGCTGCATCAATAGCCACCCTCACTGAAAACAATAAAAATCAAAGGCCATGTTTTTCACCATAAGAAAAAAAAAATCATTCCAATTGACTACAACTCTAAATAGAAAAAAACAAAACTTTAAAACATTGAGGAAACTATCTTCAGAGTAGAAAAAGATTTCTTATCTAACACACTGTAAGGAAATAAAAAACAAAAACAATTTTGACAAATTTGACTTTTGGTTGACTAGTGTGGAAATAGCTAGTGTAAGCACAGGGTAAGACAAGCCACAGCAACCACTTTGGAACAGAGTTCTGCACAGGCTCCGGGAGCTGAAACTGTGCATTCCTCATGATTAGGAAACTCTCCTCCAAGGTAGTACTTCCAGAGAAACTCACCCACGTATGTACCAAGGGACACGTGCAAGAATGTTCAGTGTGGTGTTGATTGAATATTTAAAAACTTGAGGGGAAAAAAATCAGATCAACAGTAAGATGCATTCACAAGCAACGAAATGCTCATTTGATTTAAAAAGTAATAATAAGTCACCAGTGAAAATGAAGGATTGGAGCCCAAGTCATGACAAGGGTTACTCCTACAGACTGGCTGAGTCACAGCAGCCAGACAAAGAAAGTGAGTCTATGGATACAAAGCTCAAAGGGGGCAACTAACCGCTGGTGCTGTGAGTGCCTGAGCAACAGCTTAGTCACACAGAAAGGCGAAGTCAAGGCTGGCAAGATGGCTCAGCAGTTCAAGTTCACACTGCTCTGGCAGAGAACCTCGGTTCAGGTCCCGGCACCCACATCAGGCCGCTCAAAAATGCCTCTAACTCCAGTTCCAGGGGATCTGATGTCTTCTTTAATCACGACACTGAGGCAAAGCCAGCCTATCCACGTCATGGCCAGGAAATAAAGAAATGAAAAGCATGAGGTCTCACAATCCCTTTAAAGATAGAAACCCACCCACCCCCACCCCGTAAGCTGGAGACTGTCCAGTAGGCCCGACCTCTTAATGGTTCTAGCAAGCTGGAGATTGTGCCTTTCCCACAGGGACCTTTGCAACACTCAAGATGCAAGTGTCTTGTCACGTGTTTTTTGTTGGAAGATGACAAGTGAGCAAAGGTTGGAAATAGATGAGGGCACTCTTCTGGCCTCCATGGGTGTGCAGCACACACACACACTCATGCAGGCACACACACACACACTCATGCAGGCACACACACTGATGAAGGCACACACTCACACTCATGCAGGCACACACACACACTCATGCAGGCACACACACTGATGAAGGCACACACTCACACTCATGCAGGCACACACTCACTCATGCAGGCACACACACATACTTTAAAAAAAATTTTTAAAGAATTCCTAAACACAAAAAAATGTGACCAATAAAAACAATCAAGATCATGGTTAAATTAGAAAAGAAGTCAATATGATTCAAAATGGACCCACAAGAAGGTTCTGGAACATGACGCTTCCTGCTTCTCCAGCTAATCAGTGATTTCCATGGCTGTTCACTTTGTAACTAACATCTAGCTCTTAAGCCCTTTGCTAAATGGGAATTTCCTTTCCTAGTTTGAAAGACTGAAAGAAGAAAAATCCATAGGCTAAAAGACTCCATCATGATAATGTGTATAACTAATAAGTCACTGATATTTAGAGTATAAATTGTTTCAGTCTCCAAATCAACAACAAGAGGAAAAATCATACAAATAGCCAGGTGTCAAGATGTAGGCCTGTAACTCCAGCTACTTTAGAAACTGAGACAAGAGTATAAAGCCAGGCAGGGCAGAGGCAGGTGGATATCTGTGAGTTTGAGGCCAACCTAGTCTACATATCGAGTCCAAGGCAAGCCGGAACTACAGAATGAGACCCTGTCTCTGAATAAATAAATAAATAAATAAATAAATTGAAGACTGGATCTGTATTTCAGTGGTAGAACATTTGTCTAGCAGGATGAGGTCCTAGATTTAACCCCAAGCATCACACCAGCATGGATGTGCACAACACATACACAGAGGGAAAGACAAAAAACACATGCAAAATGTCATAACTATGTACATATGAGGTTCTCCACCTCATTACTAAGTTGGGGGGCTAGTTCAAATGAAAACAATGATGGAGTGTCATTTTATACCCATCAAACAAAGTAGTAGTGAAAATAAACAAACAAACAAGCAGATCTGGAATTCTACTCTGGAAGTGAGCCTTAGAAGCAACTTGGCCATATTTAACACCATGGGGGAGGAGGGGACACACACACCTGGCCCACCAAGGCAGTTTTACATTGCACACAAAAAAAGTGTCTATTACAAAAATATATGTCTGTGCTGTTGGCTGCAGCAGCTAAACATTTCTTAAAGTTTCCTGTTTCTAAACAAAAGAATGAATAAATACATTGTAGTAAAGACACAACCTAGTATCACTGTGAAGTAGAGTGGTAATATCAGAATGGAAAAGCAAATTGTGGGACGTGCGTGGTGAGGCTCCATTTATATAAACTCCGGAACAGCACCACACATTGTTTATGATACATGCATATGTAGCGAGGGCATGAAAATAGGCGTGAGAATCATAAGCACTGAATTTAGGGCGGTGTCTGCTGCAAGAGGGGAGGCGGGAGGGGAGGGTGGAGCAAGCAGGGCTTTGGTCACAGCTGAAACTCGGTACGTGACTTTAAAAGGACTGTGCAGGAGCAAAAAAAGATCCACCTTTTTAATTCGCCAGACGAACAAGAGAAAGCCAGGAAACCATGTAAGGTTCATAGTAGGTTTGGAAAAAGCATTTGCTGAAATTCATCGACATTAATGTACGGTTGTAGAAAAGCCTCCCACCCTGGAAGGAGGCCTTTAACCTGAAAAGAGGTGCAAGGCCTCACATAGTGCTGAAAAATCAGAAACACTGTTTTATCTGTGTGTGTGGAGGGGGCAGGGTAGGATATATCTGAGTGCATGTTTGTGGGTCCAAGTGCATGTAGGGGTGTGTGTGTGTGTGTGTGTGTGTGTGTGTGTGTGTGTGTGTGTGTAGGCCAGAGGCCGATGTTGGAGTGTCTTCCCCTGTCTCTCCCATCTTACTTGAGACAGGATCTCTCACTGAAGCCTAGAGCTCACTACTTGGTTAGACTCGCTGGCTGGAGAACTCTGGGGAATCCAACTTTCTCTGGGATCTGAACTCGGGTCCTTCTGGAGTTTGCTCAGCAGGCAGTTTCCCAACCAAGGTATTTCCCCAGTCCAGGAAAAACTTCTTTTAAAGTTAAGAACAGACAAGATGTGTGGAGGTCCTAGACAGTGCAGTAAGAAAGACAGCATGAGAGGCAGTGAGGAAGACAGGAAGCTAGGAGAGGGAGGGAGAGTGAGTGAGTGAGCGAGGGAGGGAGGGAGGGAGGGAGGGAGGAAGGGGAGAGGAAAAGAGAAGGAGGGAGAAATAAATTTAAGGAACACTGAGGTACTTACTTTCCAGATTGGAAAAATTACAGTGACAGATAACACTTCATATTCAGAAGACAGGAGCGCCTTCGAGTTAGTGGGCTCCACCAGGCACACCTCTTGGAGGAGCAAACGGCCAGTACTGGTAAGAGTAGTGATGTGCATGTACTTTGACCCAGCTATCCCACTTTCAGATACAGTAACAGAGAAAAGTTGAGAAGCAACCAAGATGTCCATAAAGCGAGAATAAATAAATCATGTGTGCGGCTCACTTGGATGATGAATAACAATACCGGTGTTGAAATAAATGAACTAAATTTTCATACATCGACATGGCTAAGTTTCAAGGCATTGTGTTGAATGAGGAGCATCAGCTAGGAAGGGCACAGTCAGTACCCTGATGGTCGTTTTCAGAACACACAAGGCAATGTACTATTGGTGGCTTAACATAGGCACGTCAGATGTGTGAGAACCGGCACACGGTGATTTTAAAATCTTAGAGCTGGTGGTTGGATTTTTTGGAGAAGGAAAGCAAGCAAGGAGGCCTTAGCTTTATCTGGGAGCTGCCCTCTCTGGGTGGTGGGAGAGGGTGGAGAAGAAGGGAGGCTGCAAAGCACAGGAAAAGTCAGCCTCCTAAATCTGGGTCTCTATCATGTCGCTCGACCCTTATTTCTGCATCCTTAGGAAGACAGATATTTCAGGGGCAAGTGAGATGGTTCAGTGTGTGAAAGTGCCTGCCTCCAAACCAGACAAACTGAGTTCAATCCCCAGGACCCACATGACGGAAGGGGAGAACCGACTCCTACAGTTTGTCTTCTGACCTCCATACAGACACCACGGCACACGTGTGCACAAGCATGCACATACGCACACAAACACAGACCAGAGAAATAAAAGGTAATACAAAAAATTTCAAATCTATATTTTGCTGCTTAAATGATTTCTTTTACTGGGCATGGTGACACACTTGTAAATTTAGCAGTTGCAAGACTAAGGCAGAAGGATCAGGAGTTCAAGGCCAGCATGGGCTGCATAGTGAGACCCTGTCAGAGAGAGAGAGAGAGAGAGAGAGAGAGAGAGAGAGAGAGAGAGAGAGAGAGAGAAAGAGAACAACTCCTTGCCTGGAAAGACTACCTTTCAGAAAACTGGAAAATACAGTTCAGAAACAGAAAGGCCTGGCAGGGCAGCAGAGACAGACTACCCCAAGAACAAGCAGCCTCCCCTTGTGAGGCAGGCCCCTAGGTTCTGATCAGTGCCTGCACTGCAGGGCCCAGGGTAGCTGGTAGCTCAATGGAGATGGGGGTGGAGACGATATTTCCAGTTACCTTGTCACTAAGCTTTTAAGGGAGCCTGGGGAGGAAATTCCTTCCACCTGCTCCTCCTCCTAGTGAAACCTTTTACATGAGTGGTTCTCAACCTGTGGGTCATGACTCCCTTACAGGGGCTGCCTAAGACCATCAGAAAACAGATACTTGTGTTATGGGGCTGGAGAGATGGCTCAGAAGTTAAGAGCACCTCTGCTCTTCCAGAGGTCCTGAGTTCAATTCCCAGCACCCACATGGTGGCTCACAACCATCTGTAATGATTCCTAACAGTAGCAAAATTATAGTTATGAAGTAGTAATAAAAGTAACTTTACGGTTGGAGGTCACCACAACATGAGGTATTAAAGGGTCGCAGCATTAGGAAGGTTGAGAACCATCGCTTTGCATCATTTAAGACCCAAAGAATTCTGTAAAAACAATAGCAAAAGCTACCATTTCTTAACAGCCAGTACATACCTCATCGAAATCCTCTTCACACTGGCCTCTCCTTGGATTTTAGCATCACTGGACACTGTGGCGCAACAAGGGAGCACATCTTGCTGGCTCTCTATTGGGCTGGACACTTCTTCAGATGGAGACCATCGTGAAAGTCCGTTCTACCGCAGAGGACACTAAGGCTCAGTGAGGCTGAGTCAACGGACCAGCGCTTACACAGCAAGATTTGAGCAGAGCCAGGTTTGAATTCATACCATCTAAATCCAGAACCGGTTTCATTTTCCTAGGCTCCAAGTCACGGCTGAGTTGTTTACACACACATCTTATCACCCCCACTAATTTATCTGTTTTTGTAACCTGCCTTTCCCTCACTTAACACGTTATCATGTACATCTTTCCATGCCACTAAATATTATATTCTACAACACTATTTTTTAATGGCTGCCCTAGTAATCCTCTGTGATGTATATGCAGCCCGGGTGTCAGACATCCAAGTGCCTTTCGATTTTTCTCTACCATCAACAATGTTTTAGTAAATACACTTATAATTAAATCGCGGCATACATCCTTGACTGTGTCTTTAGGATCTGGTCCAGAAGGAACTGCTGGATCAAAGCAAACTTCTAAGATGTCTGATACTCATTGCCAAATTACCCCCTGGAAAGATTTCCCGGCAGTGAATGGGAGAACCTGTTCCCCGGGGTCCTGGCCAACCCAGCCACAGTCACACAAGGGAGGCGGGACAGGAAAAGGCACATGGTCGCCTTCAGTCATGTTAGTCTGATTATTAATGAGGCCCTTTTTAAATTTCCTTATTGGTTATTTTTATTTCTGCTTTTGTGGCTGGCCTTTGCTTATTACTCAAATAAATATGCTTTCTGCTCCCCCTGCTCCCCACCACCACCACTGGTTTGGGGTTTGCAAGAAGAGAAGGAGAGGGGGGAAGAGGAAAACCACTCAGAAAGTAAGACCCCAAGGTCTGTCCCTCCTCTGCAGACAGAAACAGGAGCTGATAATGTAGTGCATATTTCTAGACTTTACCAAAAGCTTTAGCAAAAGTAAACCTCAGGGACACAATTTGATGGAGTACTTGTGTGCCATACACAAAGCCCTAGACTCCATCCCCAGCACCACATAACCCCAACGGGGTGGTGTACCCCTGAAATCCCAGTATATGCCTGTAATCCTAGCCCCCTGGAGAGGGAGGCAGAGGGATCAGGCATTCAGAGTCACTCTCGCACATAGCAAGTTTGAGGCCATGCTGGACGAGAGGCCTTGTCTTGACTCTTTTTTTTTTTTTTTAAATAAACTTCAACCATTTTCTGGCCTCCATCAGCTCTCAGAAACTGAGAGGCAGAAACACCCTTTCCTGTGCCATCCTCAGCAGACGGAGCTACACATGGGCACCCACGTGCCCAGATGCAGAGGTTAGACCACTACCTGGGCCAAATCCCGGGTCTCCATTGGTGGAATGGGAAGGATGTTTTATTTGGCTGTTTGAGTGCCAGGTGAGTTCACCACAGAGATCACTCCTACACCACCTCACACGTACCCTGTGGTTCTTAGCTTGTACTGTCTTGTTCGGGGCTTGCTCTGGGTATAGCTACCCTGCTACATCTTGAAAGAGGACTTTTCTCCTTTTTCCCTGTGGAGAAAAAAAAAAACAAAACAAAACATCTCAACTCTTCATCCATTCAGCATGATTAAGCTCTACTGTGCAAGGGGCCCTGTGCTGGGTATTGAAGGGAACCATAAGCCCTGCCTCCAAGGAAGGAACCTCTTAATGAGAAAAACAAAAATTAAGAGTAGACAGCCAGGGAGAGTGGCTGCAATCTGGAACCCTCTTACGCAATGAGGAAAGCACCCTGGTATTGCTGTCGTTCCAGCCACTGCCAGGTGACTAACTGCTCAGGCTTTGATCAGCTTCCTGCAGGTGAACCCAACAAAGCCATGCCTGAACCCTGGCACATGCACCTCACTTCCCACCTTGGGCCCCTCTGAAGTCTGAGGGACACACCCAGCCCACCCCGAGTGCATGCACACGCAGTCCAGAAAGGAGAGTAATTAACACCCACAGGGCCACTGTGCCCTCCTCCGGGCAGACATTCTGAAGCCTTCCAATGGTGACCAAGCTAGCCCTCCATCCTTGCATTAACAGTCTCCTCTTCTGCTGCACCTCCTGGGTCCTAACTCTTGTTCCCTGGCTTCACTTCCCAAATCCACTGTGCATCACCCTCTCGTGGTGAGCTCAAGGACCCAGAAAGCACCCATCCAGGCTCTATATTAGAACACTGTGACTCACTGGCTGAGCTGTTGAAGGATGCTTTGTTTTTCAGGAGGGAGTGGCTGAAACAAGGCCAGCTCTGCCATCCCAGGGTGTCGCCGTTTCTGCCCACCCTAAGACTGTTCCAACGAACTGCAGGTCAGGAAAGGGGCGTTCATTTCTGAGCTACGTTTTTGTTGCTGAGGTAGAATGCCTGACCAAAGCCGCTTGAGGAGGGGAGAGGTTACTTGGGTCCACAGTTGAGAGTACAGTGCCCCGTGGCAGGGAGGGTGTGATGGCAAGGCCAGCTCCAGCTGTGGTGGCAGCTGGTCACACTGCATCCACATTCAGGAAGCAGAAAGACATTGCTGTTCCTGTTGTTTTTCTTCTTGTGAAGCCCAGGACCCCAGCTGGTGGGACGGTCCCAATGCACTGTTAGTTAGGGTTTCTACTGCTGTGAAGAGGCACCCTGACCACAACAACTCTTACAAAGGAAAACATTTAGCTGGGGTAACTTATAGTTTCAGAGGCTCAGTCCATTATCATCATGCTGGGACACGGCAGTGTGCAGGTAGACTGGGTGCTGGAGAAGGAGCTGAGAGTTCTACATCTTGATCTGCACGCAACAGGAAGTGAACTGTGTACTACCCTGGGCATAGCTTGAGCAAAGGAGACCTCAAAGCCCACTCCCACAGCAACACACTCCCTCCAACAAGGCCACACCTACTCCAACAAAGCCACACTTCCTAATAGTGCCACACCTTATGGGGGCCATTTTCTTTCAAACCACAACAAACATTGAGGATGGGCCTTCCGACTCTAGTTAACCCAGTCTACAAACTCACTCATACATTCGCCCAGGGTTGTCTCCTGAGTCTAGATCCTGTTAATGTGACAGTATTAACCACCACAGGCTTGGTCCAAGTCCATGGCAAGAACTGTCCTTTGGGGGTACATCAGCTACAGGTGGCTTCTCTGAGATGTCAAGGCACCAGGGCTGAGGGACAGAGAAATACCTACTCTGTTTAATACACTTTGTCAAAGACCATCATTTACCTATTTGAATTAAGATGTTCTGTCCACAAGTAAAGAATCATTCTGCAACCCAGTACACAAGCCTCAGCCCAGCTAGACTATTGAATTAGTACTTTGTCTTTTCTTTTCTTTTTTTTCAGACAGGGTCCCACGATCTGGCTGTCCTGGAACTTACTCTGTAGACCAGGTTGGCCTTGAACTTCAGAGATCCTCCTGTCTCTGCCTCCTGAGTGCTGAGATTAAAGGCACATGACACCATCCCCAGCTTTGAACTGATACTTTCAATGATGATGTAAACTGATAAGATGATAGCCAGACTGTGAGCTTCTGGGATGCACAGGGCCTGGGTGGCTTCACAGACACCGTGTGGCCAGGAAATTCCTTTCAACAAATATCTATTGAGATGGCACAGTCGATTGGGCTGTTAATGCTAGCTGCTGTAACAAGCATGTCAAAAATCAGTGTTTAAGGCAGAGTAAGGATCTACTCTACACTCAGAACATGTTCCCCTCCAGCTCTATCCCAGGAAGCGAGGTTCCAGTGACAGTGAGAGAACTCAGGGCCTTCTGTCCTTTAGAGCCTTTCACTGGGTCCTTTATGTCTGGCTAAAGAATGGAGGGAGGAAGAGCCGGATCCTCGATTTCACTTGGGTCCGGTGCAGATGCAGGCACTGTCACTCATATTCTAAAGCAAACGGCCATCCCAAGAATAGAAAGCCATGCTGGAAACTGCAGTCCTGAGCAAGGAGACCGTGGTTCTTCGGCATTTGGCTGTCTGTATCATGAGTAGTGCCACCATGGCCACCCTCCAGTGGAGCACTTAGACAAGGCCTACCAAAAGAAAGTGAGGGACAGTGCTGTGAGGGTGGGTGGGCCTCAGGACACATGCCTGGGAAAGGCTTCTCAAGAGAAGAGACAACTGGGCAGAGTTCATCAGGAAGAGGCGAAAAACACCAAGGAAGCAGCATGCACAGGAGACCTGGAAGAAACAAATGCTATTCTAGAACCCAAAGACATCCAGTCAAATCTATGAGAAGGGGTAGCAAGACTTAGATCTGGAGATGCAGGCAGGGCAAAGAACTCTTTGCTGCTTTTGTTCACTCTGTGGACAGGTGTTCACTAATGTCTTACGTGCCAGGCACTGTTCTACACAGCTAAATGAGCCACACAGACAAGACAGAGCACGTCCCATGAAGGGTGAGAGGTCCTTCTGAGCCAGGGCCCGGAGCCTCCCTCACAGAATTCTGATGAAAGTTGTTTGGGAGGAATGGGCTATCCCACACCAGTCCTCTCTGGCCACCCTCAGAATGAACACCACAGAGCCATCAGGGCCGCAGTCTGGAATTGGCAGATGTGTGTGGCTACAATTTCCGGCTTTGGGGCAGATGCCCTTTGCTGCAAATGGATGTTTACTCTGCCATTTGTTGTAATCATTTCTGATCTTTTGCTTATTGTGTCAAAGATAAACACCGCTTGGCTGTTCCCTTGGGAGCAGGACGCCTGTTCCTCGAGGCTCTGTGAGCCGGCGCTTCACACTGGAAACAACCTGTTATTTCCTCTCTTGAAAGAGGCTCATAAAATGATAGATGAATCTCCAGTAACTATAATACCTTCCTAATGGTAAGAGAAACTGGAGCCATATAGCAAGAGTGCAGTCTAGAAGAAAAATAGGAGACTTAGGAAGACAAGCTTTAAAATGTAATGGTGTCGTAATGGGCAAAATCAAACAGACGGTGCTGTTAGAATTCTGCCCAGTGCATCTTAAGCACGGTGCTTGCTGTAGCGTGGGCTTTTCTGCCACAAGCCCCCTTTTTCCCCAGGGTGGATGCTGGAACAGTGTTTGTTGAGTGACTGAACAATGACAGCATGTGTTAGATGACAAAAATCAGCAAATGTTGTTTACTGTGCCCACTGAAAGGCAAACTCCTAAATGTAGCATTGAGCCTCCTGAAGGCACTGTTGAAATGTGTGCTGGTTAAATACAAACATGACCCTAAATGCCCACCTCTCGGGGCATCTGAGAACTCACTTGTGCTCGTTGCTTCAGAGAAGCATTGATCTCCAAAGCCAAATAGCTAGTGGGTGTCGTCTTTATACTGGATACCACAAAGATAAGCCTGAGTCCTGCCTGGAGATGAAGCTCTGTAGTCAGAGTGCTTCCCTAGCATCCACGAAGTTCTGGGTTTGAGCCTCAGCACCACATAAACTAGTCCTAGGATGGGAGATGATCCTAGTGCTGGGGAAGTTCGGAAGTTCAAAGACATCTTTAGCTCCATAGTGATTTCAAGGACAGTGTGGACCACAAGAGATGCTGCCTTTAAAAAAAAAAATGTGTCTATGCAAAATCAAACAAGAAAACCCGAATTATTTCCCCATCTGCAATAGATCCTTTGTGTCTGGGATAAATGACTGCAAGGTGTCCTTTTGAATTCTTATTTCAGGTGTGGCAGACTGCATTTCCAAAACAAGATGACCATAGCCACATCTCACCTCCCACACACTCTTCCTCAGGATGACCTTGGGGTGGACCCTGATTCCCCTATGCTGGTCCAGGACTGGCTGAGCTGTGATTCTAACCAGTGACAGTATCAGGATCCTACCCGACTGCTTCACGCACTAGAACATTTGTTCTTGGACCCCCTTAGATGTAAAGTAAGAGGCCCAAACTTGGCCCAGTGGCACAGTCCTGTAATCTCAGCTACTCAGAGGTGGAGGCAGGGGGATCAGAAGTTCAAGGCCAGCTCAAAATGAAGAAGAAAAGAAAGGGCTGAGGATGCAGTTCAGTGCAGAGCACTCGCTTAGCGTGTGCCAAGCACGAGGGTCAGTCCTCAGTACTGGGGACTTGGGAAACATTCCGAAGCCCTCCACATGCAGAAGTCAAGTCACAAAAGAAGAAGTGTCAATCATCACCCGAGATTTGTGTCATCCCAGGCCACAAGCCACCTACCAGGCCCTTGAGCCAAAGAGCCCTCCAAGGACTCAGCACCAACTTGTGATCTTTCCTGGCCAAGGACCACATATCAAGGGGCAGTAGCCAGCCACCTGTGTCCTGTCCACAGCCTGACCATCAGGATTCATGTGCATAATAGCCTGTCTTAGGTAGCAACAGGGGTGTTTTCATTACAGCGTTAGGAACACAACTGAGTCTGTCACAAAATTCTTAGGTTGAAGTCCAAATTCCACTGTCTCAGAAAATGACGGTATTTAGATATGGAATTTCAAAAACATGGTTAAAGTGGAAGGTCGTTGCTCTGATGGATGGCTTCTAATGCAACACAAATAGTATCTTTAAAAAATTATGTGAGTGCACACACAAACATGTGCGCGCAATGCACACATTGTTAGTTATTTGGCACTCTTACCCTGTGAGGAAACATCCCAAAACACGACAAATCCACAGAAGAGTTTTTATTAAGATAGAAGAGAAAGAGACAGATGTGAACAGGCCTGTGGGAAACACACATGGTCAAGAGGAAAAGGGTGAAGCCAGTGCAAAATGGCGCCAGCTTATAAAGGGTGGGCCACACATGCGTACAGGAACTCATGTGGCTACTCCACGCACGCGCACAGATCACATGGCTGTGCACACACTTTACGCAACCATGCAAAGCCACTGGAGTCCTAGTCATGTGAGATGTTTTGACCTGGAAATGGCTATTTTGAACCAGAAATAACTAGACGGAAGTGTCTAAGTCCGCCGGGCATGCCCAACCGTGTGGGCATGTTGTGACTTCATATCACACGTGACACAGTGTAAGTGTGGAGATGAGAAGACCACTTGCCTGAGCCAGCTCTCCTTTTCCACCATGTAAGCCACAGGGATGAAACTCGGCAGCAAGTACCTTTAGCCATGGAGTCATCTTGCTGGCCCACAGTTGGTCTCTTCACAAGAAGCCATTTGGGTGGAGATATGTGGGGCGGGGAAGCCTTTTGAAGGCCCAGGCAGATGAAGCCAAGGGAAGGCACCTGACTGTGGTCCTCGGTCATAGCGGTACGGCACACATGAATGGCAACTGGGACATCAGTCCACAGTGTCTCCTGGTCCCTGCATGCCAGGCCCTGATCTCAGAAACGGTCAGTGGGAAAAGGAAAGAGACAAAGTGTAGGGATCGGATATCATCCAGAGCCTAGAGAAAAAAGTGCTTTGGGGAAGGGTCCCCTCTGAACTGGGCTTAATAGATAGATAAGGGGGTTCACTAAGCAGAGAAGAGAGGAGGGAGCCCCAGATGGAGGTAGGCGGAGCAAATGCACAGGAGCAGAAAAAAATCTGGAGGATGAAAGAAACGAAGCTCCAGATGCAAGCATTCCCCTGGGGGGCAGGGGGGGGGGGGGGGGGGGGGGGCGGGGTTTGCTCACAAAGGGCCCAGAACGCTGTGTCTAGCATCTGTCAGATCCCCAAAGAATATAGAGTGCTGGGAACAGGGGAAGACTTGGGTTGGAAATCGATGGAGGCGGGACATAAGCAGCATCAACCTGCCTCTGGAGAAGCCTGAGGAGGGAGAACCCGTGCCTGCAGATCAAGTGTACCAGAGGGCTGGTCAGAGGGCTGGTGGGGTGCCTGGAGGTTGGAGAGGGTGGGCAGACATGGAGTCCCATGAATATACATGATCCTGCCCTGGAAGCTGGCTTCCTGTGGTGCATTTTTGCCAAGCTCTATCTTGACAAGGTGATGTCCTTCAGTAAAGGACATGATAGGGCTGTTAGTTCAGCACTTCTGTCAAGGCCGAGCAGGCTTTGATTTCGCTTCATACATATGCTTAGGTGCTGAGAAAAGCCTGTGCTGAGAGGAGCAGGGAGGCCAGGGAGGAAGGTCAGCCCCAAGGAGGAAGACACTGGCCCTCCTCGGGCTGCCCCCACCCCCACCCCCCCACTCCCCCGCTCTGACTTACAGTTGACTTTGGCCATGCTGCCCGTGGGCTGCATTTTAACACTATGCACAGCAGTTCAGGGCCATGGGCCAGCGGGGGAGTCTCCTTCCTTCTTTTAATTCTGTCACTCATGCTGGGTGACCCTAGTGAAGTCTCTTTCCCTCTCTGGGTCACAGGTGTCTCCTCTGACAAATGAGGGAACGCCACCAGTGGTCAGCAAGTTTTTTCTTCTTCTTCTTCTAAAGCAACTGAATCCTGATTTCAGACACAACTTAAGCAGATCATAGTACAATGGCTCCGACTGAAACAAACGGCCTAGAAACCTCCCTCCCTGACTTCTCTCCACAGTTTCTGAGGCATCCCTGACAGAGCTCTGGTAGAGATGCCCTGCATTCACCTGCACGCTCTTTGTGAACGTTTGGGGGACTTGCAAACCCCTTGTTCATTTCAGAATGCCTCACTGACTGCCCCCACCCCACGAAGCAGTTGCACTTTTAATCTCCCATGATGGGGAACGTTAATAGTAACATTTGACTGGACTTGGCAATACTTCAAGTCCATTTGTATACTGATTGTCACGTCTATCCTAGGAGAACAGCTCCCGGGAGTCACAGGTATATCTCTTTGGCCCACAGGTATATCTCTTGGCACCTGATAGAGTGTGTTTCTAGAACACAAGCCCTGTTAGGGGAGTGGTTATAGCTGAGCTGGCGCTGGGTCTGCCCAGCGATGTACCTGATCAATCCAGTTCCCTTTCAGAGCCGAAGGGAACTTTCAGTGCATGATATGATGGTCGGATGGGAGTCCCAGGCCCAAATGTCTACCATTTTAAAAACTTTCATTTATTGGGTGGGTATGGGTAGGTGGGTGGGTGTGTGGTTGTGGGTGGGTTTGGATGTGGGGGTGTGGCTGGGTGGGTAGGTGTGGGGTATGAGTGCATGTTGGTGTGTGGGTGGGTTTGGCTGTGGGGTGTGGGTGTGGGTATGGAGGGGGAGGGAGAGGGGGTGTTGATGTGTGGGTATGTGGGTGGATGGGTGGAAGTGGGGGTGTACAGGTCAGAGGACAGCTTTCAGGGGGTTCCTCTCTCCTTCCACCTTATTTTCAGGAAGGGTCTCTCGTGCACTGGGGACTCCAGGTGGTCTGGCCTTTGCGCTTCCAGACAGTTCTCTCAGTCTCCACCCTGCCCCAGGAATGCTGGGATTACAGGAGCAGAGCATGCAGCTTGCTTACATGGTTTCCAGTGCTCAGACTTGCAGAGCAAACACTTCTACCCACGGAACCATCTTCCCGGCCCCTGGTCCTGAATTTTAAAGAAGTCCTTTGGGTGATTCTGGTGCAGGCACTTGGGCACAAACGGTTGACAACTGCTAAGGTGGAGGCTATGGTGAAGAACAAAGGATACAACACGCATCGATTAAATAAGACCAGGAAACTGCATAGTCTTTACTACACAGCTCTTAACAACCAGTTCTAGAATATTCCTTGAGAAGTGCTGGCTTCTCCACAAGGTTTGAAGACTTTTTTGTATTCATATGGGATCCTATGACAATTTTTTTTTACTTATTCAATGGTTAATTATCCCTTTCTGTTAGCTTTTGGAAGCAGAGGACAGCACAAGGAGCAGGGACAAGTCCACTTTCCCGGCTTCTTCCTCCAGCAAACAGTCCTTGCTGAGGACCAGGGCATCCATGGGATCCATAAATCCTTCTGCGTCCTTACCTGACTTAGACCCATGAGAAGAGCATGTGGAAAAGCCTCTTCTGTTTTGTTTTGTTTGTTTGTTTTAGCACGGATGTGGGTGCTCAGTCACAGCAATGGATCACAAGGGCTTTGTAATCTAACAGACTGGATTTCGAATCTCTGTCCTCACGTAATACCACAATGAGACAGAGAAGACATGAGGGCTACCAGGCCCCACCCCTATTTCCTTGTCTGTAAAATGCATGTGATAATCTAGTTCACCATCCTGTTGTGCAGATCAAACGAGAAAATGGAAGCAAAGCAGCCAGCACGGTGCCCAGGACATCCCGAGTCCACCGTGTGGGCAATCCGGAGTGTCTGTGGGCACCTGAGGCAGGCTCCAGCAAAGGTGAACCTAACAAAGGCTGAGGGAACAACTTCCCTGCTGTGTGTTAATACTTGTTTGGGCTTTCTGCTTCTAGCCTATTTGTTTTCAAACCTTAGCTGGTAGACCCAGCTGTCTCCTAGACCAATTAAATCAGAACCTCTGGAGTGGAGCCCAAACTTCGGAGGTTTTTAAATCTCCAGCCTGAGTTACTGAGAACAAGGCCTGTACATCTCCTTGTCTATTTCCTGTCCTTTACTGTGTCTGTCTGCTCCTCCTCCAGTGTCTTGATCCTGGTGAATGGTACCAACCAGCCTGATCATAAAGCACAGAGTTGGCTTCCTCAACCCTCCCTCCTAATCCCCAGAACCTGGGAAAGACCAAGTATTTCCAGGTCATTCTGTTCTCATCTTATCCATCATCCAGCACAAGCTATCAGCATCCTCACCTATGCCATGGCAATCACCTCCTGATTCATTTACATGTGTCCTTTCCTTGACAAAAATTCAATTGTGTGTGTGCATACAGAGAGAGAGAGAGAGAGAGAGAGAGAGAGAGAGAGAAGGAGGGAGGGAGGGAGGGAAAGAGGGAGGGAGGGAGGGAAGGAGAGAATTCTACTTCCCATTCTTTTTTTTTTTTTTTAAGAGATTTATTTTTATTTATAAGTATGTATGTATGTCTACCACATGCATGCCTGGTGTCCAAAGAGGCCAGAAAAGGGCATCAGATCCCCTGGAACTGGAATTACCGATGATGTGAGCCACCACTTGGGTGCTAGGAACCAAATCCTAGGTCCTCTGCAAGAGCAACCTTCTCTCCAGTCCCCACTTCCTGTTCTTATAGGGAAGGGGCTCCTCACACCACACTGTACTTTGCTCCCCTATTATATTGCTGGCCACACACCTCCCACCTCTCCATAGCTTTGCAGATGCTATTTCCTACGCTTGGAGCACCTTGTCCTCACCTCCCCCCTTCCCTACAAAGCTCCTGTTGAACCTTCAGAATACAGTCCAAGCAGCCTAACTCTAACTAACCCTTAGACCAGGCCAGACCTCCATGCTCTGCCAGCACTTCCCTGGTCTCCGCACCCATCAGAGTCCCAGGCAACATTCATCTGCAGGACTATTTGATTAATCTCCACAGCGGCAGCACCAGACTCCAAGTTCCCTGAAGGCAAGGCCTAGTTCTGCTTGGTTTGCTGTTGTTTAAGAACACAGTAGGCACCGATTAAATGTGTGAGTGCCATCCAGGCCACTCCACCACAGACTGCCTTCCGGGGACTTCCCTGTCTGCATTTTTACTGGTGGGCTTTAATGAGGATTCCCAAAGCACGTGGAGTCATAGGTATGAGTTTAATTAACTCCAATAGGCATTTAATGTAGATTTAATAAGACAGTTATTGTATGTTAATTAAATGTCAACTGATTGCTAAAAGGTTTTTGCAATTATTGAAGTTTACTAATTATCTAATAGATAAATCAGTTTCCCATGTAAATAACTAGCATCTACATAAGCAATAAATATGTCATTAGTTTCCACACATTAACATATTGAAATGAGAGGTTAGCCCCTCAGGGAATTCTTGAAACCGGTGTCCAATTGAGGGGGGGGAGGTACCACACATCTTGCTGTCCTCCGCCCCATCCTTGCAGAGGAGGTGAAGAAGGGGCCAGAAGATGTCTGCTACCTGATCCCATTTTCCCAAAGCAGCCAGCTGGCCCCAGAGGGATCTACTAGGAAGATGCTGTGTGTCTTAGAAGCTCTGACTCCTCACTTGTAAAACAGAGGTGTGAAGGCTCCTTACCCTTATGGCAGGTGTCTATAACCACTACACAGCCAAGCCAATATCCAAGCACAGCTCATACGGGATGTAAGACAGGAGTCCTCTGTCCCCTTGTGCATAACACAGGGCCCCAGACCAGCTCTTTCCTGAAGATTGTGTAACCATGGGAAAGCCTACATCCCTCCAAAAGCCTCAGTTTTCCACAGTGGCAAATATCCCTCACATGGGTGTGTGGAGTAAATAAAACAAGTGCCTGTAAGTCTGAGTGAGGAGTAGACACAGGAGGGGAGAGCAACAGAAAGGAACCGGATGCTTCCACAGAAAGTCCAGAAAACATGCTGGATGGTGTGGTATGGTGGACATCATCAGACACCTGTTTCCATAATCCTCAGCTTCTACGCTCACCTCCAGTGGGAGACCTGGAAAGGAACACAGAGAGGCTGAGGACTTTGCAAAAGATTGCACAGCAAGAGGATCTCAACTGCACTATTCAGTGTCTCTCTGACCTAGCCCCTCAGACCCGGAGGCACAGTGAGCTCTAATCCAGCCCTTTCAAAGCAGGGATGAGAGCCCAATCCAATCCTTTCTGAGCATCCTGGCTGGACACTGCCTAGACTTGCAACACCCCCTAGAGAGCTGTTATTTTACAGATAAAGGAATAGGGGGCATAGAGAGGTTTATAAATTTCTTAAACCTTCTTTTTATTTTTTTGGGTTTTTTTATTTTTTTATTTTTAATTTTTTAATTTTTATTTTTTTGGTTTTTCGAGACAGGGTTTCTTTGTGTAGCTTTGCGCCTTTCCTGGAACTTGCTTTGAAGACCAGGCTGGCCTCGAACTCACAGAGATCTGCCTGCCTCTGCCACCTGAGTGCTGAGATTAAAGGCGTGCGCCACCCCACAACCCCCACCCCACAACCCCCCACCCCACCTCCACCCCTCCACCCCCCACCCCCGGCTTCCTAAACTTTCTTAATGTTCCTTCTTAATGGGAGATGGCCCCAGGGAGAAGACATCTGGTGAGGGATCCCTGGTGTCCCAAGAACCTGGAACATCATCATTTACACAAAAAGCAGAGTTCTAGGCCTACCTATTCCAGAAACAAGGAGTCATTGTTTCAGAGGAGGTTGTGGCCAGAGGAAGGATACAGAGAAACTCAGACGGGGCCTCCCTACCTCAGAGCAGAGGGCCACAGCTCAGGGGTGCAAGCATATCTTTGAGAAATCTTTTTAGACCAAGAAGCCAGAGGGGTCTTTCCAATGAACAAAACCCACAGGAAACCCAGGCAATCTGACTCCATATCCATTCCACTAGAAAGCCCTGGGAGATGGCTCAGCCTGTGTCTGACATCTCTCTTCTGAAGAATGAGCCAGAAATGAAGGCATGAAGGCGCTCTGCCCTCACCCTTCCCAATGCTGATCTATTGAGCAACTCCCCTTAGCCACCAGCTCCAGCAGCTTCCTTATTCATGAGATGGGGCAAGTAGGAGTTGCAGCTCAAAGAGTTGACATGGCAAGACCGAATATAGTGTTGGTCAAGCACTGAGTGTGGTGCTGGGCACACAGTAGGTTCTCAGGAAATGTTACATCTATGTCTAGCTTTGGTAAGACCACCAAGTACCTGCCTCACACTGCAGCAAGTTCTCTGGCCCTGAGATGTATTGTTTTCTGTCTCCATCAAGATTCCCTGGGACTCTCACAGGCCACAGGCCTCCCAAGCCAGCTCCAAGACCTCCCAGCCACATCACAGCCAGGCGGGCCAACCATGTGGGCACCTCATCAGCCTCCAGGGGGCCTGGAGTCCCATTTCCAGAAATTCTCTTCCATCCAGAGAAAGCCCTGTCTTTGGGAAATCTTCCTTTTGGTGATCAGGAGGCCAGAGGGGCCTTCCAACCAATGAGAACTCACGGAACAAATAAAGAGACACAAGACCCCCAAAGAGCTCCCAGGACCCCTGGGGTCAGAAGCCAGGCACTGCATTTATGTGCAAATGGAGCCGGATTAGGGATTAGGGATTATCAGAGTCCCGAATTACTGCAGCTGTCGGGTCCCTTTGTCCAGAGGGATCAGGGAGATTTCTTGCTCCCCCTCCCACCTCCTCTACTGAGCTGTCAGAGGCAGAAGGTAAGAGGGTCCCACACTGCCTGCTGGGGGAGCACTGGGGGAGGGCTGAGGAGAGGCTGGCCTTTAATCGATAGGCAGCCCACACGGCCCCTCCCAACGGCGATCGATGCCTCTTCCTGCTGATTCCTGATTCCAGAGCATCGTGTGTGTGTGTGTGTGTGTGTGTGTGTGTGTGTGTGTGTGTGTGTGAGAGACAGGGGAGAGAACTTAAGACCCCTAGCCTCAATTTTTGCTCAAGGCATCTGGCCCGAGAAGAACTCAGTGAAACAGACCTGACTTTTAAGTACAGCAGTCAACGCTAACCCATTCCCCAGTCAGACAAACTCTAGCAGCTTTTCTACCATCTAAAGAGCCCTAGTGGCCCCACCCAAGGGAACTGCATCTCAAAAGCAGGTGGCCCAACTAAGTTTCCCACCTTTCAGGCAAGGCTATGGTTTGCATTGTGAGCCAGAAACTCTGATGCTGTAACGGCCTCGGCATCACAGCCCCCACCCGACCCTTCGCTCCCTCTCTGCCTCTCTCTCTCTCTCTCTCTCTCTCTCTCTCTCTCTCTCTCCCCCTCTCTCTCCTTTCCGTGTATCTCTCTGTCTCTGTCTGTCTGTCTGTCTCTCTCTGCTACATACATAAAATAATGTTACATTAAACTCTTGAAACAGTGCTCACAGCTAATTACAGTCAGCCCATTTGAAAGCCAAGATTGCTGAAATGTAGAGGAGTTTGGTAGCGGCCCCATGGTCACTCAGCAAAGATGGCTGCATGGGAAAGAGAAATTAGGACTGACTGCCTATCCCCCACCACCACCACCAAGGAAACTGGGATCAGGGCTCCGCAACCCTGGCCAAAAATACTGAAGGGCAGCATAACAGTAGCGACCACATCAGGAGCTGTGTGAGCCGTGGATGCAGTGCCCAGAAAGACACACAGCAGCTGGACCGTGTGCCCAGGGTCACTGATCCCTAGAACAATTCCTTGGCTTCTGTCCAGTCTGTAACTTACCCCAATAGTCAAAGTCTATTTGCTTCTCTATTCAAAGGGCAAGAAGGCCAGGGCATGGATCCCTGGGGTCAAAGAATCTTGGGCTCTTCGGAGGGGATTGGCCTGCTCTCTGACCCTAGGAGATAGAGATTACAGATCCTGTTGAGGCCTGCCGAGAAGGAGCCTGTTTATACCTGGTGCGTAAATGCAGTCAACACACCAACACTGAGGCCAGAGAACAGGCTGCACCAGGCATTTAGTGGGCAAAGGCCTAATAGGAAATATTTCATACAGTTCAGACTGCGTCTTACAACTCTATCCCAGACTTTTTTTTTTCCTTTTTTTAAAGCAGACTTGGCAGAGAGGGCCAGGCTGTGGGCTGGAATTGAACCACAGGTCCAACAGTTTGCTACCCACTGGTCTGACTAGTCCCCTGGGGCAAAGGGAAAAGGTGTTTGGCATCTCTAAAGAAGAGGGTGGGTTAGGATGGAAGTATTTTGAACTGAGCACTCGGCTTCTCCAAACCAAAGGGAAGGGTGGGTGCACAGGGATCAAACTGGAGCCAGAAACTAACCTAAGAACCGAGATGTCAATTGCAGCAGACGCTGGGATTGCCTCGGACAGGAAAGCTGGGGTGGGAGGGAGGCTGGGCAGGGCCTAGGTGCAGCTGTGAGGGAGCCAGGCCAGATCCCCACATTTCCCCCCTCAGCGAGAATCAATAACGATTTGAATTTCTTTCATCTGAGCAGGGATAGCCACACATGCAAACACAGAGAGGGAAAAGCCATTGATTCCTCCCAGCTGCTGCCAAGCCCTCCTCACCATTCTCAACACCCCCCTGCCATCTGGCCTCCCCTCCCCCAGACCCCTCACTCAGCCTCGGCTCCCAGTCCGCATCACTCGGAATCCACTCTGCAAAACCCTGGGGACACTGGAGGCAGGGAGTCGTGCCAGGCCGTTGCAATCCCCCACGGATACATCATCAAGACCCCACTGAGTTAAGCCCCATCCCCCAGAATGGGACAAGCCTTGGGGGACCTGCACCTCCTGAGGATACCTGAGCTCTATCCCTGATGCCCACTCCCCCACCCGCCACCCTGCTGGTTTCAGGAATCCGTTTTCGTATTCATGCATCCGAGAGACAAAGCAGGTATGTCAGGATTGGCTTCTCCACAGAGTGTGATTTTGGATTCCGCCAACATCGGAGTGCTTCCCTGAGGTGTTAGATAATGGATTTCATGGGGAGAAGCAGGAGGCAGGTGTGTGGTTAGAAGAATAAGGACTGAAGGGTGCTGCAAGCCTAAAATGGGGTGCAAAAGAGAAGAAGGTGAAGAGGGGGACAGAAAAGGTCCCCTTCCTGCCCATCGTAAAGGTCATGCATGACCAGCACCCCAGAGCAAAACACCGGATAACAGAGAACAGCATCACAAACTTGCAGGTTTATGTGACACAGAGCCCTTCTGAGTGAAGACCCAAACAGCCTTGTTTATGCCTAGCTTCAAAGAAGCGGGCATGGATGACCTGTGAGAGGTGTGACTCTGTGGTGAAAACTGTGGCCCAGGGCTCAGGGGGAGCTCAGCAGATCCTGTCTGAGCAGATTCTTCTGCCCCCTCCATGACAGCATTTCTTCCTCCATGGTATGGGGCAGAGCTTTTTGGAAATGAGAGAACTAATCTCTTTCTGGCCAGCTCTTATATATAAAGATAGGCAGGTTAGAAAAGGACTTTTTATGCTTGGCTTTGGGATACAGAGTTCTGGTTACACACACACACACACACACACACACACACACACACACACACCTTGAAGAAGAGGAGTTATAGTGTGTGTGTTATAGTGTGTGTGTGTGTGTGTGTGTGTGTGTGTGTGTGTGTGTGTGTGTAGACCGGAAGTTGACAGCAGGTAGGAATCCTCCTCTACTGCTCTCTGCCTTATTGTATGAGACAGTCTCACACTGAACCTGGAACTCACCCATCTGGCTAGACTGGATGGAACTTCAGGAACCTGCCTCCTCCGAGCTGGGGTTACAGGTGCACGCTGCCCAACCTAGCTTTTTACATGGCTGCCAGGAATGCAGACTGTGTCTTCATGCAGGCACTTAGCTGAGCCATGTTCAATTTTAGCGCCTTACCTTGCAGGAGAAGGACCGTGAGAAACAGGCAGAAGACTGGCTAGAAAGTTCCTGTTGCAGCAGCTTCTGAGGCCTTGTTAGTTCCTGTCCTGGCAGCAGCCTGCCTCAGCCTTATATCATCACCTGTCACCATGCTCTCCCCTTAGAGGTGTCTTGCCTTGCTTGTCTCTCACCTTTCTTGTCTGTCTGTCTGTCTGCCTGCCTCTCTCATGTCCCCACTCTGACATGGTCTTTCACTCTCTACCCTCTCCTCCCCCAATAAACCTCTGGCACTAACTCTGTTGCATATGGTGTGTTTGCTTAGTGGCATTCCTTGGCAGGGCCTGCCAAAAGTTACCCACTTGGCCTTTTTTCAGTCCTTTCACTTATTTGGGATGCTTTCCCCTGAACCCCAATGGAGGGTGAATGGAAACATATCCATGATATAAAGTGAATAGGCATTGGGGGGGCGGGGGCAGAGGGAATGGGCAAACTCTGGGACAGGGACTAGGGTCCTGGTTTGGGTCAGTGGATGGTAGGTCACTTAATAAGAGAGGTGAGTAGCAGAAGAGTAGGGTCTGCAGAGGGGTACAGTGAACTGGTCTCATGCCAGGGGGTTGTAGAATGAAGTTCTGGGTGTTCATCTCATGAGCTAAGTCTCAAGGAGCACCAGGGACTATAAATATGAAGTCAGCCATCTTTGTCTCTCTTCCTTATGAAACCTCAGGCTCCTGGACGACCCTTGCCATTGGGCCTCACTGCTCTGAAGACTGTTCTTTCTCACTTCGGGGTCACTGGAGTTCTAGCACCCCAGTCTTTCCAACTCCATTCATTCTACATGTCTTAAGAGTGCAGATGGAGAACTGTCCCACGCCAGCTTCTCCCTCCTCAGCCTCCCTAACCTCCAGTTCACTGTCTCCAACACTTGAGACTTTATCACCACCAAAAGTCCTACCACCTCCCAGACCCCCATTTAAAAATGTCTTCTCTCCAATCATCCCCCATTAAAAAATGTCTTCTCTCCAATCATCCCCCATTTAAAAATGTCTTCTCGCTGGATGGTGGTGGCGCACGCCTTTGGTCTCAAAACTCGGGAGGCAGGGGCAGGTGGATCTCTGTGAGTTCAAGGTCAGCCTGGGCTACAAAATGAGTTCCAGGATAGGCACCAAAGCTACACAGAGAAACCCTGTCTTGAAAAACCAAAAAAATAAATAAATGAATAGATAGATAGATAGATAGATAGATAGATAGATAGATAAAAATGTCTTCTCTCCAATCAAAAATTCTCATCATTCTACCTCCCCCACTGCCTTGTTCCTTTGACCTTGTTGAGACCCCAAGCTGTAATTCTGCTTCTTCTGATCCTTAACCCTTCTGCATGACTAGAAACTCTCTTTAATTTTATGCCATGGAACTCTAACCACAGGGCCTTCCTCTTCTAACAAGACCCAGCAGACAGCTGCTGGGAAACACCAGCTCCCCCGGCTTCCTGGCCGTGTTGGGAGGCAGTCTTCCCACCATCCTAGTCAAATGCACTGCTATTATGATTTGGATCTGCAGTGTCACCCAGAGGTCACGTGTGAAAGGCTTGGTCCCCAGCTGATGGCTGTGTTGTGAGGGGCAGAAGCATGGTGGGCCCTGGTCAAGGAAAGAACTCACTGAAGGAGTGCCTTGGAGAGGGGGTATATTGTGAGAGAGAGAGAGACAGAGAGAGAAAGAGACTATCTATCTCTGTCTTTTTGTCTCTTCTTCTTCCTGTTTCTCTCTTTTCCAATCACGAGCAAAACAGCTCTGTGCTGATACTTGTTTCCCAAGCAACAGGGCCGATGGGACCATGCTCTGAAACCTCTAAGCCTATGAGTCAAAATAAACCCTTTCTCTTTTAAATTCACTTCCTCCGGAGTTTTGCCACTGCAACAGAAAGTGAACACTTACCTCCTCATAGCCATGCTTTTCTATTGTGAGACTCTACAGTTTTCCCCACTTAAGGGACGGGGGTTAGCCACACTGGCCAGCAGCCTGAGGCAGACAGTGTCTGTGTGCTGGTCCAAGCCCAAGCTTTAGAAGGCATGACATATTGCCACTGGCTGCCACTAGAAGAGCATACCCCAGAGGGAAGATGAGACATAAACAGTGAGACCTCAGCTGCCATAGCACAAAGCAAAGCTAAACAGCCTGGCCCAGGCGAGACTGCTGAATTGCAGCCAACAGGGAGATTCCCGGTGCATAGCATTTGGGGCGGTTTGTTTTGCAGCATTTCTGTGGCAAGAGTCAATGGATGCCCATAATCTCAGAAAGCAGCCTCCCTCCCCCCCCCATCTCTCTATCTCATTCCAGACACTAAGAAGGACAAAGAGCAGAAGGCATGTCCCAGATGGCTTTTCTCTTTAATTAGCCTTCATAGATGCCTCACCCAGCGATTGCCTTCTATATCTCCTCTGCCAAGGCCATGGCCATGTCCACTCTGAGGATTCAGTAAAAGAAGTATTTTTAACTGAGCTGCCCCAAGCCAAATCTAGGTTTTTATTTGGCTAGACACGGACAGAAATAGAAAACAAACACACAAGAGAGATTGTTTCTAAGTACCACCAGTAAGTGCTACAAGTACGATAAAATAGAAAGAATAGACTAGAGCTAATGAGTGCTAAGGCCTGTATTAGCTCAGAGGACCACAGAAGGCCTCCTGAAACAGCTGGCATTGGAAGTGTAACCGGAACCACACAAGAGAACTGGGCACTCAAGGAAAAGCAAGGTGAAAGTCCCAGGTCGAAGGTGTGTCCAGCATATTTGAGAACCAACAGGAAATGATCCAGCAGTTGAGATGCAGCAGAAGAGGGGAAGGAGGCAGAGAGGAGAGCAGCCTACTGTAGAGCTCTGTGGGCTGTGATTAGAAGCCTGGGTTTATTCTAATTGATCTACAAAGATCACTTCAGATGGTCTGTGCAGGGAGCATCATAAAGACAGGAGCAGACAGACGCACCGGGGAAGGAGACAGCAGCTGTGTGCTAACAAGAGCAGCAGCAAAAGCAGCTTGTATTATTCAACCCTGAATTAGAAACATTAGACAGTGTAATAAGACAAGAAAAAAAAATCAGTAAAAAGCAGGCAGAATAAAAAGGCAAAAACAAGCCTGTCTTCATGGGTGGATGACACAATTGTCAACATAGGAAAAAAATCACATAAATTGCAAAGAAACTATACTAAAGCTACTAGAACAAATAGGAAGATCATAGTATACAAAATCAATGTTGACCTATATGCCAGCGACAAACAAAGTTTTGAAGGTCTCAAAACTTAATGTTGCAAATCTACCAAAACAAGTGGAATGTCTACATCTTAACAAATATAAAAACTTATAAAAATAATTTGGGTAGAACCTACATAAATGGAAAGACTTAGTAAAAATAGACACTAACTTTCCCTAAACTGATCTGCAGGTTCAGATCACTTTCTATCCAAATCACAGCAGGATTTAAAAGTAGAATTCAACAGACTGATTCTAAACTTTGTATGTAGCAACAAAGTAGCAATGTTGAAAAAGCAACAAAGTTGAAGAGCTCACACTGACTGAGGATAAGATTTTTTCCAAAGCTAGACTAATTCTGATGTGTGATGTCAGTAAAGAATAAACATCATGTGTAGCGGTCAACAGAAAAGAACACCCGACATCGGGGTCCTACATGAGCAATTAACTGATCTGCAGCCAAGGTACAAAGGCAATGAAGTGATGCAGGGATGGCCTTTGCATCCATAAACCAAATAAGGAGGGGGAGCGGGAGGGAGGGAGGGAAAAAGGAAAATTAACTTATACCGGGAACACTAAAAACATGATTCACAAAAACTGGACATCAATAAAGTCAAAACCTTCCACTGTCTAAGGAACACTGTTAGACAGTTACAAGGTAAGCCACAGACTGGGGGGAAATATTTGCAAACTGTGTATTTGATAAAGAATATATAAAGAACTTAAAACTCAATAATAAGAAAATGTGACCCAAATTAAAAGCAAGCAAAATTCTGAACAGATACTTCACCAAAGAGGATATGTAGATGGAAAATAATAATTAAAGGAGTCCAGCATTATCAATCATTAGGAAAATGTGAATTAAAACCATTGTGAGAGGTCTAGAGAGATGGCTCAGAGGTTAAGAGCACCGTCTGCTCTTCCAGAGGTCCCGAGTTCAATTCCCAGCACCCACATGGTGGCTCACAACCATCTGTAATGAGATCTGGCTCCCTCTTCTGTATACATAATAGTAAATAAATAAATAAATCTTTTTTTAAAAGAACATAGTGAGATACTCTAACGTATGCGTTGAGATGGCCAAAAACAAGAAAACTGTAGCAGGTAGTACCAAGCACTGGCAAAAACACAGCACAAGTGGGACTCTCATACATTGCCATGGAAACGCAAGTGGGATAATGACTTTGGAAAACAATTTGGCACCTTCTTATAGGTTTAAATATAACTTGCCTATGTGGCGCTGGGGAGATGGCTCAGCAGTGACTAACTCCCTCCACTCCTGCAGAGGACCTGGGCTCAGTTCCCAGCACCCATGTCAGGTGGCTCACAACCTCCTGTAACTCCAGTTGTGTGTGGGGCAGGGGGGGGGGATATCTGATGCCCTCTTCTGGTCACTGTGGACACCTGCACTCATATGTACAGACATACAAGTACACACATAACGCATAATATAAAAGTAATAAAAAATAATAATGAAATAATAACTTGCCTTATGAACCAGCAATCTCATTATTAGGTATTTACTCAGGAAAAAAAAAAAAGAAGTTATGTTCACACAAAAACCTGTATACATTTACAGCCATTTTACTCATTCAAAAATTAAAGTAATAAAAGATGAAAACAACCCAGTGTCCCTCAATGGGTTAAATAATACATCCAAATATTACTAGGCAGGGGAACCCCCCACCCCCTGCTGACCCATGATACTCCAAAGATGAATCTGGAATGAACAGACTCCAGTTAAAGGAGCCAGACCCCAGAAGCTCAAGCTGTTTGGTTCCATTCCTATTCATTTGCAAAAAGGGAAAATTGTGAGGAAAAAAAAAGCAGATCAGTAGCTCTCAAGAAGCTGGGATAAGGGCCTGGAGAGATGGCTGAGCAGTTGAGAACACTGGCTGTTCTTCCTGCTCTTCCAGAGGACATGAATTCAATTCCCAGCACCCCCATGACAACCCACAACTGTCTGCAACTCCAGTTCCAGGGGATTTGGAACCCTCACATAGACATACATGCAGGAAAAACACCAACGCACATAAAATAAAAATAAATAGGATACGGAGTATGGTTAATTACAAGGGGCTGAGGGAACCTGGCAAAGGCTGTAGATGTTTTGGCCCATTCCAGTGGTTTAGTGTGCACCTACATGAGAGTGTCTCCATTCCACGAGTGTGTCACCACTTATCCAACTGTGTCTGTAAAAGGGGAATGTGGTGGCACACACCTTCAATTCCAGCACTCAGGAGGAAGAGACACATAGATCTCCGTGAGTTTGAGGCTAGCCAGAACTAAATAGTAGGACCCCCAACTTCAAAAAAAAAAGAAAGAAAGAAAGAAAAAGTGAACAAAGACAATAACCCTGATTTCGGTTCATCTCAACCTAGTCCAAGCATCCAACAGAAGCTGGGTTCATGAGAAAGACGGGGAGGGGAAGGGGGGAGGGAAGGGGGAAACCATTATATAGGTAAGTAGGAGACGGGGGGGGGGGTGGAGGGGTGCCTAGTTGAACAGCTGACCAATTGGCTGTTCAGACAGATGGACTTCCGTCAGAGTGGGGGACTGAGCTGGGCCAGACAGGACAGGGGCCTGCTGGGACAGGACCCAGCCACACTGCTGAGCTTCCACCTGGCCAGCGTGAGACCTAGGCAGCCTCTTGGTACCACAGTCCCCCAACAAGGAGGGCGTGACACTCCGATGTTAGGTTGAACTGGAGAAAATGACTGATTCATGGCCATGTCTGACTTACAAACTTCACATTTTTGTCGATTGGACCTAATAATGCTATTACTGACCGCTATGTGTTGAGTGATTCCTGTCGGCCAGCACTCCCCTCAGTTCTATTTATGCTCTATCTAATTTTTCATTCTCAAAAGGGCCAGTGAGATGGCTCGGTGAATAAAGGTCACGTCAAATGAGATGACCTGAGTGCAATCCCTAGGACCCACAGGGCGGAAGAGTTGTCGGTTCTGATGGAAACTCCACCTCAGCCCCTGGCTCCCCGGCACCCGTACACCCAAAGATTCTGGAATGTTCTGGTGGAAGCCCCACCTTTCTGCCCAGACCCTGCCCCTCAGAAAGCCCCGCTAAACATGGCTCCTCCCCCAGAGATGCTCAAGACCACTCCCACAGGGTATTTAAACTGCACCCCAGAAAACAGACACATGGTTTTTTTTTTTTTCCCAGTTTCTCTCTTCCCCGACTCCACTCTGGGGCTGGAAAATCACCCAGGAGCACTTTACCCATTAAATGGGGCTTTTTCTAATTCAGTCTGATTTGGTCTGATTTGGATTGCTGTGTTGGCAGAGAGACTTATCAGGTGCAGAAACTTTTCATCGTCCTCTGACCAGAACACACGTACACAAGGGCACACAATGAAATATAATAATAATAATAATAATAATAATAATAATAATAATAATGCCCTCTAAGTAGCGTCTTGGTCCCCAGGACAAAGCTGTTTCTTGGCAGAGAGTAAGGATCTTGGGTGAGACAGGATGCCACCCATGAAGGGACACATAGAGCACCTCTGTCCTCTGCTGGGGACAAGCCAGGTGCCAGTTCCAGGAATCCTATTTCTGTCTCTGCATCTACCCTATGCCCTTCCATCAGCTCACAGAGCCAAACAGGAGAAGGAGACGTACTGGGAAGCTACTGGGTTCCTCCTGAGTTCAGGAGCTTTTCAATTCCTTGGACTGACAGACCCTCCCTTCCTTCCTCCCCATCCTCTCTCCCACTTCCTCCAGGGTCCTCCCAAGTTCAGGCTCCTCTGCCATCTTGATTACAAATGATAGAAACAGCTGGCAACTGTGTTTTAGCAGCTGGGTCCCCAAAGTCTGGCCAGATCCCCAGTCCCCGGCTGGCCCCTAGCTCAGCTTCAGATGAGGACACAGGAAGGCAGCCCTGATGACTGGCAACTTCTTGTTCCTTTCTGGGGCCTCAATGACTCAGACCCCCCACATCCAATGCTGACCTCTGCTGCCAGCTTCTCAGGGCCTGAACCCAGACCCAGCTGAGTTGCTGTCCTGGATGAGTGGAGGAAGTGGCTGCTATGGCAACGAGGCTTTGCACGGTCTGCCCAGAACAAAGGGGGCTTTCTTGGCCCTCTTTGGGTCCCAGGGTGGTGTGGGGAGCAGCTGCTCTAGGGCAGAGACTGGACGGATGCTCCAGGGTGTCCCTCAAACCCTGTGGCCAGCGGGCTGTGAACATCAGTGTCTGAGTTAAGCCTGCAACATCCCAATCATCTAGCGCCACACTCTCTCACTCGCTCCTATGGCAGACATCTAGGTGGCATTTCCCATCTGGAGCCTGGGGCACCCTGTTTCTAAGGGAGATGGATAAAAAAGGATAAAGACGAAGTAGAAAGCAGTCCAGCGAATCAAAGATGTGTGCCCCACAGAGCCTATATTAGTTATTTTTCTAGTCACTATGGCAAAATACCTTAGAAAGGTAATTTATGAGAAAAGGATTTCTTTTGGCTCCATTTTAGGAGATTCAGCTCATCATATATGGGGAGGCATGGTATGGGGAGGGGGCATGGAGGATGACATGGTACAGGGTGGGGAAAGCAGGTACGGGGGAAGGCATGGTACGGGGGAGAAGGCATGATATAGGGGGGAAGAAATGATATGAGGGAAAGCCTTGGTACGGGGGAAGGCATGGTACAGGAGACGTGGCTTTCAGCACAGGACGTTAATAGCACTAAAGAGAAAGCACAGAGCTCAAGCTGGGCCCAGGTTCGGCTATAAACCTGAATGAAGCCTTGGCCTTGCAGACCTTTGTCTGCCAGGTAGTTAGGTCCAGAGGGTTCTACAGCCTCCCAGAACAGCACTATCATTTGAGGACCGAGAGTTGCAAGCACATGAGCCTGTTGGGGGGCATTTTATACTAAACCACAGGCCCTTTGTACTTAACATTCTGACAGACAGGTGGGAATTATCCTCGGGTCACAAGCTTGGGTTCAGCTCAAATGGGACTGGCAGCTTTCTCCCATTCTGAGTCTGGGCCTCAGCCAAGCTCTTACTCTCCCTGCAAGCACAGCGGGCTGTGTTTCAGCTCCTCACACCTTAGCTCATGGCACTAGTGGACAGGTGGCTTCCGGACACCCATCCTGCCACTACTGGACCCAGAGGCTTACACTGAAGGCCATGTAGCCAGTTTCCAAAGCCAAAGGAAATCACCAAGTTGGGAAAGTCAAGGATAGGATTCAAACTTAGAACTGAGTGTGGGCAAGGGGATCCGGTGCATGAATGGGGTGAAAACAGGCATCCTGGCAGAATCCAGAACAACCATGGATCTGAGGCAGGCTCTGCTTTCTCCAGGCCTTCCAGGATCCTATAGCTGCCCGCCTCCAGCCACTGATGGGCACTGCTGCTCCCATTTGGCATCAATGGAGAGTACTCTGCAGGAAGCCCCTGTAAGTCTAATCTGGAATGCATCCCCAGGAATTGATCCTCTCCTGCCATGTTGCTCTGTTGTGTTTAAGCAAACTGCACAGTGAGGACTTTGACTGTGTTCACTCACATGTAGGCATACCACTGTGAAGCAGGAGGCCCCGGTTCTGGCTGCATCCTGGCAGTCCTAACCACTGTAGCCCCTCTGCTCACTTGCTCAGGGACTTGACACAATTCTCTCATCCGTTAAGTACAGGGACTAACCAGGAGCTCGCCTAGCTTCCTTCCAACTTGGACGTTCTGTGGGAAAGATAACTCCAATTAATTTAAAAATTACTTGGGGAAATGGCTCAGTCAGTAAAATCACACAAGCATGAGGACCTGAATTTTGGTCCCAGACACACATGTAAAAGCTGGATACAGTGACCTATACCTGGAACCTCAGCATAGGCGGCGCTTCCTGGAGCCCACTGGCCAGCCAACCTAGTCAAATGGATGCCTCGAATTCAGTGATAGACCCTATCTCAGAAAAGAAGATGAAATGGCCTAGAGAGATGGCTCTGTGGTTAAGAGCACTGACTGCTCTTCCAGAGGACCCAAGTTCAATTCCCAGCACCCTCATGGCAGCTCACAACTGTCTGTAATTCCAGTTCCAGGGGATCCAATACCCACAGCAAAGTAACAATGCACATTAAAAATTAAAAAAAAAAAAAAAAAGAAAGAAAGAGAAGAAGATGGAAAGAGCTCAAGGCAGCTTTGACTTGACGACCACTGACTCCAGCCTCCAGGAACCCGTATTTATGTACATCCACTCACACATGCATCCACTCCCACACATGCATCCACTCACACACATGCATCCATTCACACACATGCATCCACTCACACACATGCATCCATTCACACACATGCATCCACTCACACACATGCATCCATTCACACACATGCATCCACTCCTACACAACACACACAATGATTTGAATTTGAGAACCAGTGTATTAGTATCAGCAAGGATTTGAGGGAGAGAACTCTCTCCCTTTCTATCTATCTATATCTATCTATCTATCTATCTATCTATCTATCTATCTATCTATCTATCTATATCTATATCTATCTATATCTCTCCATATCTTTTCTTTAAGAGCCAGTAGCCCAAAGTTCATCTCCTGACTCTGCTTTCTGGTTGACCTTAGACAAAGACCTTTCTGGGCATCTCTAAGCCTTGATTTCCTCCTCTCAGAGAAGGAAGCTAATAGCAGTATTTATGTCACTTCCTGGCTCTGCTTTCAATACAAAACACAAGTATTCTCAGCCATTGTTTGGCAGATAGTAAATGACAAGGAGCAGAATGTGGTAATTGATATGTGTTAAATAAGTATATGAATGAATGAATGAGTCAAGAGAGAAAGACATAGTGCATATTTTCTTTCATGTGTGGAATCAGTGTGTGTGTGTGTGTGTGTGTGTGTGTGTGTGTGTGTGTGTTTTCAAAGAAGGGAGTGACTATCCAGGACAGAGGGAATCAGTGGGGGATGGGCATGGGGAATAATGGAGTTGAATATGAACAAAGTACAATGAGATATATATATGAATTTTTTATATTTTATATGCTAACTTTAGGTGGGACATGGTGGCATACACCTGCAACTGCGGCATTCAGGAGGCTGAGGCAGGAAGACTGCTACATGTTGAAGACCAGACTGACCTAGATAGCGAGTTCAAGGCTAGCCTGGGTTACATAGCAAAACCCTGACTCAAAATTAACAAAGAAAGGGTGATGGAATCTTTTTTGTAACAGAAGAGTAAGCTGGGTTGGGGATACTTTGCCCCAACTCTACACTTCAGCTTGCCTCAAATAAGCGTGATGGGTGTGTGTGTGTGTGTGTGTGTGTGTGTGTGTGTGTGTAACTTCCATTAACTTCTACCCCAGATGACCCTTCTCAGATCAACCTGAAGATTTTTCTAGAATCATTTAGTGACCAGCGGCCTCCTCCTCTTTCTTGCCGTTTCTCCCCTTTCTTTATTACTTCACCCGCCCAAGTCTATGGCGTGCTTTGTGTCAGAAGCCGTGTCTTGATTCCCTGAGACTCCTGAAGACCGACTGGAGATGCACTCCTGTCTGCAGTACTGACCACTGCGAGTAGAGGGCCACACCCAAGCAAGAGCCAGCAAGTGGGGACATGCAATAGCAAGCCTTGACCAACGAGCTGTGTGGGACCAAGGTCACAGGAGTCCAAGCAGGAAAACTAGCCGGGCGGTGGTGGCAGCGGCAGTGCACACCTTTAATCCCAGCACTTGGGAGCCAGAGGCAGGCGGATCTCTGTGAGTTCGAGGCCAGCCTCATCTACAAAGTGAGTTCTAGGAAAGGCACCAAAACTACACAGAGAAACCCTGTCTCGAAAAACAAAAGCAAAAACAAAACCAAGTAGGAAAACTAGGCCCTGTTTTCTGGCGGGTATTACCTGACTAGTGGACTACAGTCCAGGATAGGGCACTCTGGAGTCCAAAGTCAACAAATAAAAAGCCTCACACTGTAGATAAGGATGCAGGAGGTGCTCCTGAGCCAAAAGGAGGAGTAGACAGCAGTCAGAGTGGTCAATATGGACATAGGAATGAGACATCCCCCTGACAGGCCTGGGAAGAAATACCTGTCTCCTGGAAGAGCCGGTACTGGACTGGGGGAGCTTGGGAAGCTCCACCATGGCCATAGGATAGTGTATGGGGCTTTTTCTTCCTCTAGGACCTTACAGATCTCTCTTTGGCACAGCCAGGAGCAGAGTTGAGCCTCGGTCTGCAAGCAGAGGATCCCAGGCATAAAGAGGAGTCTCTGAGGGCTAGGACAGTTGGGGAGACTGGGGACCGCCCTGGTCAGGCCAGATAGCCTGGCTGCCCCACTTCAGGCTGCCCCCTCCCCAGCCCTCCAAGGTCCTCAGCCCAACAGCCTCAAATTATCCTGCCATTAGTGGTGATCCATCCCTTCTGAGCTCCGTGCCATTTCATCACACCGTCTCAGCATCCAACATTAGGAGATAACTGCGCTCACAACATATGTCATTACTCATTAAGGGACTTTTTCTGGATTATGGCTGGGGCTTAATGACTTGTTAAAGATGTTTAACACTTACAATTTTGTTTTTAATTTAGGAAGCAGCATGATCAAACTGCGCCCTGAGACTCTCTCCTCGATTTGGTGAAATCTGGAGATGGGCTGGCTCCGCGGCTGTCTGTGCAGGGGAGGTGATCCTTAAATTGAATTGCAGCCCTCGGAGGGGTGTTTGCCCCGTCAGCTGCTGCCAGGATCTGACATGTTAATGGGGCTGAGGAAACAATGGGTTTCAGAGGTAATTGCTGAAGCAATGACTTCCAGGCAACATTTGACTTAAAAGAAGTGTTGTTGCGGAGGGGAGAGGCCCTCTCCTCTGGATCTCCAGCCTGGGCCTATGCACAGCTCAGGTGGGTCTGCACCCTGCAGCCCCAGATGCTGACAGGTGGCTTCCTGGTCACTGGCCTTTATTGTGCCAGTCATCTACAGGGGGACTCACTTGGGTAGATGAGGTTAGGCGGGTGCTTCTGGGAAAGGGGCTGGAAGATGCGGTGCCCCATTAAGCATTTGGTAAGGTAGATTCTAGTGGCAGAAGGGGCTGAGACTCCTCACACCCCACTGCATGGGGGCCTCCTCTGGTTTGACATATGCCATCCCTTGAGACCTCTGTGGTCGTGTACATAGGGCATGATGGGTTTGGTGTGAAAATTCTGTGAGATGCTCCAGGGACATATTGAGATCTGGGCCTGAGACAATGTGCACTCTCCAGTTCCCGAAGTCCCTTCAAAGGACCTGGCACATACTAACTCATTGAGTCAGTTGCCAAATAGCTCTCTGGAGTAGCAAACACTGTTCCCATTGTATAGATAAGGAAGCTGAGGTTGCAGCCACTACCGTGCTAGAGTCAGATTCCAGACTCTGGCATCTGACTCCACAGTAAGCCAGACATGGAAACAAGATGAGCAGCTACTGATTACTGCGGCTCAGGGCACATCATCCTCTCCCTACTGGGCCAATGCTTTTGCTACTCTGGTCCTCCTCAATGTCAGACTTCACTTAGACACCTCACAGGGTTCCCAGCCTGCTAGGAAGGCTGGGCCTTCCAATACAAAAGGGAAATCCAGGATCTCATAAGCCTCATAGCCCACTAAGGAAAAACCTGGTGAATCACATAAGAAACTGTCCTAATGCCTGCTGTAGGAGAGAAGTCCTGGGTGCACTGTGAGTGAGGGTGAGTTTGACATCAGCTTTGAATAGAGAGGCGGAGAAAGTGGACAGATGCTAAGCAACCCGGAAAAGCAGTCTACGCTGGGACTGAGGGTCTGAGTTAGTGTCCTAGTCTCTACTGCTCTAATAAAGACCATGGCCACAAGCAGCTTGGGAGGAAAGATTTATTTGGCATACTCCTGATCAGAGTCCGTCACTGAGGGAAGCCAAGGCAGGAACTCAAGCAGGAACCTGGAAGCAGGAACTGAAACAGAGACCATGGGGGAGTGCTGCTTACTGGCTTGCTCTCCGTAGCTCATCCAGCCTGTTTTCTTATACCATCCAGGACCACCTACCCAAGGATGGCACCCCCCATAGTGGCCTGGACTATCCAACATCAATCATTAATCAAGAAATTGCCCCCACAGGCTTGTACATAGGTCAGTTTGATGGGGCATTTTCTCAAATGAGGTTCCCCTTTCCCAGATGACCCTAGCTTATGCTAACCAGCACAGTCGTGGTAAAGGCTCCATGGAGGAACTGGAGCAAATGTCATAAGTCATTCATTTACTCAGTTAGTCATGCTGCCATTCAACACATCTTTCCTAAGATCAACTGTGTGTGAGAGACTCTATGGGACAAGAGAGAAAAGACAGAGGCCCTTGACAATCAAGTCCATTGTCCCCAGCCACCAGAGCTTATTAAGGCCACTTTAGCTCTTTCCGGCCCTTGCTTCTGAGCCTTCCAGAGCCATCACTGTCACAATGGCCATGGATTGTGCTGGTCACCCTTGCTGCCTCAAAAGGAAGCCATCTCCCTTGCCTCTTCAGTCCGGCTTCGCTCTCTGGGGTACCAGGACTGCAGGCACGCACCGCCACACCTGGCTCAGTGGTTCCCAGGTTCAGAACCCTGGCAGCAGCTGCCCAGATCACAGTGGCAGATCAGGGAGGGAGGCAGGCCAGCCAGGGCTATCCATCACACAGAAGCTGCTGAGAGTGGACAAGATGCAGGCCCCGTCCCAGAGGTCTCGGAGGGTGTTGGGCTTTGCCTAAGCCCTTCTGGGGCTTGGGCTTTGGTAGGGTGATCTCTCACCCTTTAAGGATCAGGGTCCACCAAGAAAATCCAGCTCCTTGACTATGGACACTGTGGCCTATTAATGAATCCAATGAAATTCTCCCAGGTCTCCTAGTGACAAGAGGTGTGGGTGGATTTCATGTGTCCCAAAAGTACTGAGCACCCAGCATATTGTACACAGCAGCCCAAGGAAAAAGATGCCCAGGAGAGGAGAGAGCCCTTCCCTGTCAAGTTAGGAACTGAGTCATGGCCCGTGCCCTTTTCTTCCCACACCAAGGTCTACAAAGATGAGCGGCCCTCCACACCAAGGCCTCATTTCCCTAATGGGGAGGTTACTGCAGGGGATCCCTATGGAGCAGAGCACCCCAAGACAGAGGGCAGGACAGCCTTTCCTAGCCTCCCCTCCCCACCCAGACGCTTGATGACTTCAGCACCCTTATAGTGTTCTTCTTTTTCCTAGAAAGCTTTGCTCACACCCCACCCATGCATCCCTCCAGGCCTGCCCTCCTCCTGGCCTCCACAGAGCCTTGCCCAGGCATCTCTCACGGGACAGAGTTGCTCACAGACACATTCTTCTATGGGACCAAAAGATCTGAGCTAGCTTGACCTGTATTGTATAAGGCAGTTAGGAGGAGTCTGTCACGTTCGGAAAGGAGAGAGGAAAGGAGGAAGAAGGAATGGGGAATGAGAGGGAGGGAGGGAGGGAGGGGAGGATGGAAGGAAAGGGAGAGGAAAGGGAAGTAGGAAGGGATGAGAAGAGAGAGGAAGGGAAGGGCAGGAAAGCATAAGCAGCTTTTTTCATGGGTCCAGATCTACCTCAGGTGACTCCTGCTCACTGCTCAGCTTTAGGAAATTTTGCGTTGGATTTATTGTCTACCTTGATGGAAATAGATTTTATTGTCATAGAACAGTAGTCCTGTCTCACTGGCTCTGTGTGTGTGTGTGTGTGTGTGTGTGTGTGTGTGTGTGTGTATACATATGTTCACATGTGTGTGTCAGTATGGTGGGAGAGTTGGTGTAAACGGTATGCATAGACCTCAAAGAACTGAAAGCTAAGTCCTTGGGAAGTGGGGCTGCTTTCCCAAGCTCTGTGGTGGAGTAAATGGTGAGCCTTGGTGCCCCTCATTCTCCTTTGCTGTTGATACTGTCCGGTTCACTGTTCATGAGGCTAGGAGGTTTCCCTTTGGTTCTATGCCTTTTCCTCCTGTTCCAGTTTTGTCCCCTACCCCTCTCTCTCATTGTTTGGTTGTTGTTTTGCTATTGTTTGATTGTTTTTTGTTTGTTTGTTTTTTCCTCTGAGAATCTACAAGGCAGGAGAACCTAGGCTTCCCCACATCTTGGTCTAATGCTGTGTCAGTAGCTTGAGGGACCCAACAAGCAAGTCCTTGTCACAGGAACCTGTGGGAGCCACAGCAGGAGGCTCCCAGAAAGACTGAAAGCCTCACCCAATGTCTTCCTGAAGCCATAAGAGTTCAAGCAGCAGCAGTGTCGAAATGATGCAACCATCTTCTAAGTCACTCTGGAAGGGGAAATGTGGTGGCTGAACCCTCCGTATTATTGGGACCTCCAGGGGGTAAATTACTGTAGAGAGCAGACTTTGTAAATCTCATTGCTGGAATCAAACATCTGACAAGCAGTAGTTACGGAGAGGAAGGGCTTGTTTTACTCACAACTCAAGAGGATATAGGTCCTCTTGTGGGTAAGACATGGCAACAGGAGTGTGAGGGGGCTGGTCACATTTGCACCCAGGATCCAGAGTCAGAAAGAGGACAGGAACTGTGGCCAAGCTAAGAAACTCCAAAGCCTATCTACCACCAGTAACCCTGCTTCGTTCAGGTAGGCTCCACCTCCAGGCCTGCCTTTATGACTCACTTCCTCTAGACTCCACCTCCAGCCTCACGCCCAGCTAGGGACTAAGTGTTGAGCCCTGTGTAAGGGACATTTCATATCCAGACCACTACAGATGTACTCCACCCAAATCCCTACCCTCCTTCTCACTAGGATGAGTTTCAGCAATCTGGGTTCTCTTGAATAGTTCCAGGTACACAGTGAACACTGAAATCCCAAGTACTCATCAGAGCTATGAGAGCCACAATACAAGAATAGTGTCCCTGACCATGGGCATTCCCTCCTGTTGACATTCCCTACTATGGACACCCCCCCATGGTGGGCATTCCCTACTATAGACATTCCTCACAGTGGGTGGGAATCCTCAGGTCTGGCTCTTCCTGTTCTTCCTAGTGACTCCACAGGTCACCCTTGGAGAACACCTTGGTCCGGAGGTGTTTCCTGTTCTAAGCAAGGTTAAGGCCACTTCATCGTGACAGGGAAACCCAGAGGGACCATAGAGTGCTCTGTTCTGAGTCATGCCTGGGCTGTCACTCTAGGAATGGAGGCAATGAGTATCACTCACCTGCATCTTCTGAAGGGGATAAAGACTGAAGGATCTTGAACTCTTGTTCCCAAAGACATGACACACTGAAGTGTACTCCAGGAATTATCCTGACTGCAAGCAATGGATTGATGGTTCATGTTTCTGGCAAATGTAAATAGGAAGTATTATTCTTAGCCTCAGAGCTATGGATAGAGATGTGGGTAGGGGTGTGGGTAGGGGTGTGGGTAGAGGTGTGGGTAGGGGTGTGGGTAGGGGTACATGGAGGTGTGTATGTTCACATATATACATCTCTGCATATACACACACATATGACTATTCACATGAACCTCGGGAGTAAGCACACACATGTGCACCATGTGCCCTGTCAGACTACTCCTTTCCCGGGCTGCAGTCTACCAGACATGAAGGTAGAAGGTCCATAGGTTTAAAGGCACCATCCAAAAGGAGCAATCTGGGTGTGGAGGGTGATGTGGCTTTACTAGCTGGACAAGCCCTCTACATCACACACAGGAATGTTCTAGTCAGAACTGCCCCACTACAAGCCCCTGTCTACTTCACAGGGGCCCCTCAGTTGGACTAGTGGAAGTCCTGACCTCAGCTAGCTGGCAGCCAAGGCCACTGAGGTAGGGACAGCATCCATTCTGACCAGACAGGAGCTTGCTGTGCCTCCCCCTGTGACAGACAAAAGTCACAGCTCCCACCTTCTGCCCTAGGAGTTGACTCACTTAGGATTCCCTTTTCATCCTAGAGCCTGAGAGCAGCCCAAAGCCATGGGCATGTCTCCCTAGGTAGAATTTAAGGCAGCTGCAAAATGCCTTGATATTTTCAGAGGCCTTATTGTGCTTAAACTCGTTAGAGAGGCCACGGAGTTAATTAGTATATAGATTTTCCCATAGAAAGCTAATTTTCAGAATGATTTGCAGTCACTGGGTCTGTAACAGACTGCAATCTATTTTCTTCTCATTTTTCCTTTCACCAAAAGTCCAAATTACAATGACCAGATGACTTCCATGCATGGGTCTCAGACCATCTACCTCCTCTGAGTCCCCAAGTACAACAGCTGCTCCCCCACAATCATACCCAATACTACTGGGTACCCCACTTCTCCCCATTTCCACAGTCACGAGGACCAGCTGTTTAGCCAGTTTTTGAGTAAAGAACAGGCAATACAAGGACTGTGGGGGCTGTTCTCCGTTGTATAGTACAGAACCTGGAGACAGAAAGGCCTGGGGACCAGCCCTCCTCCGACCTCTTGGAAGGTTAAGACCTGAACTTCTTGTTCATTGTCTCCCAAGGAGTGCTGGAAGGACCTTTTGGCTTTCCTTGAGACAGAGTCCCTAGCCAACATTAACTTCAAATTCCCTATGTAGCCAAGAATTACCTAGAATGTTTCTTTCTTTCTTTGGGGACATGCATGTGCCACTGTGCACATGTGCAGGTCACAGGACAGCCTCGGACGTAGGTCCTTACCTTCCACTTTGTTTGAGTCAGGGTCTCATTGCTCAGTTTAGCTGGCTCACAAGTTTCCAGACCTTCTCCCACCTCCACTGTCCATTTCCTCACAGGAGTACTGGGGTTGCAGACAAGTGTGCTGCCATGGCTGGATGTTTTTAGATGGCTTCTAGGAATCGGAACCATCTCCCCATGCCATGACTTTGAATTCTGAAGCTCCTGCCTCCACTTCTCTGGGATTTTAGGCATGTGACAGACACCTCAGCCAGTTTATGCAATGCTGGGGATTGAACCCAGAGTCTCAGGCAAGCTAAGCAAGTGCACTGAGCTACACCCCCAGCTTAGAAAGATCATTAACACTGAGTCTAAAGAGGCAACCCTTGCTAGCACATCCAGGGTTCTAAATCCTGTACTGGAAGGATTTTGTATACTTTTATTCAATCATTGTCATCTGTCTAGTTCATGTAAAGAGACCAAAACCCAAAGAGATAAAATAACTTGTTTAAGGTGATGTCACTAGGGGGTAAGACAACAGGATTTTTAACTCAGCTCTGCCTGATTCCAGAGCCATACAAATGTAATGTCACTCATGGCAGGAAGGACACATGTGACCACCATGCCTGTGAATACAGCTCCTCTTGTATTTTTCCTGGAGGGCTGTGACTGTAGCTTGGTTAGCTGAGGGCTTACCTAGTATGCACAAGGCCCTGAGTTTAATACCCAGCACCCCATAAACCAGACATGGTGGTGCATGCTTATAATCCCAATGCTTGGGAGGTAGAGGCAGGAGGATCAAAAATCCAAGGTCATCCTCAACTACATGATAAGTTTGAGGCCAGTCTGGGCTACATGAGACTCTATCTCAAAGAAAAAAAAAATTTTTTTCTCTAGAGAGAGTCTGAGACATCCCCCATCCTGGACACATCCCAGACTGAACATAACAATTGGATTCTACCCTCCTGTACACCTAACAGCAGAAAAATAAGAGAATAGGTCTCAAATTCAGAAAGTTCCTTAGACATGATGCAATCAACCACGACCACCACCGTCCCCTGCCACAGGATAGGTGTGGAAGCCGAGGCCCACAGAGGTGTAAAGACCCATCTTAAGCACCCAGAGAGCTGTGCACTCCCTACCTTTGCCAGAGCCCAATGTTGTACTGTCTCAGTACTCGGGGCTCCTCCAAGGGCCTCTAAGGGCCTTCTCAACAGGAGGCTCACAGGGAGCAGATACCCACAGCCTGGCAATGGTATGGATAGTTCCTGAACCCATCTAAAGGGAACGAAGTTGCCATTAGTCATAGGAGATCTGCCCACACCTGAGAACCCTTGTCAGAAAATTTGATGAGTGAACTGGAAGTGTGTCCCACCTTACCACAAGCCTGGTGCTGCTGCAGAGCTGCTCCTAGCCAGGGGCAGGGGAAGGGGTGTGGCAGGCAGCCTTGGGAATCCGCATAAATAACTGTGTTTATCAGAAATCCAAATGAGGCTGAGCCAGGAGGGTGATGGGCTAATAACTTGAGAAAGAGTTCTGCTCTTGATCCAGAGGCCTCACCCAGTGCCTGTGCCCCACTTCTGGTGGATAGAAGTTACATTTCCTCTTTACACTGATAGGGAGCTGAGGGACTATGCCACTCACTTTGACTGGGGAGGGGCCAGTTACTAAAATCCCTTTCTCTGTTTGGAGTACTAAGAGCTGGGTCTTTGCTGGGTCAGGCCCACTGTGTGCCAAGTGCCATATGAGAGTTATCTGTGTGAAGCCTTAGGTTGGTGATCCCCTGCATATCCAAGGGCCTAGGCATAATCTCATGATAGGCAGATATCTGTGGTATTCTCGACTCCAAAGGGCTGGAATCCAGGTCCTGTAGGAGAGACGGCACTTCCCAGCATGTCCTGTCAATGCCCAGTGCTGGACATGAAGCTCAGTCCTCTCCTTGTGGGAGTTTACAGTATATTCAGGAAGGACCACATGTCCCTGTTAACTGAAATACCCTGGGAGCTGCTTGTTAGCCAGCTGGTTTATAAAGATTCCTAGAGCTTGGCTTGGTGGTGCACACCTGGAATCCAAGCACTCAGGAGGAAGAGGCAGAAAGATCACAAGTTCAAGACCAGCCTAGCTACACAATGAGCTCTTGGTTAGGATTATATTTCGACCAGCAAATAAGCAGATAAAGACCTGTAGGGTTCAAGATACACCCAAGGTTGCTGTAGGCACTTGTCAAGGCTTTCTGGGTGGGGAGCCTCTGAAGTCAGCCCTGAAGGGTGTGTTGGACTCTCACAGGCAGAAAGGAAGGCAAAAGTAGCCCAGGAAGTGGGCATCACTAGAGCAGAGCAAAGAGGACTTGGCACACTTGGGACACGGTCAAGTGAGCAGTGAGGGGAGATGGGGAGACACCAGGAGACAGCAAGAGAAGGCTAAGACCTTACCAGAAGGAGTCCACCAGTATGCAGAAGAACCTAGAGGGGCCAGCAGGGAGGGACCCCACCCTGCTCTAACAATACAAGCTCCATCTTTATTTCATATAGTAGGTATATTTCGTATACTCCCCAAAATCAGATTTCTCAAGATGGAAGGAATGAAAAAGGAAAAGAAGAGATGGGGGAGGGGGAAAGGGAGAGAAGGAAGGGGAGAGAAATGGGAGTGCTGTGGATATCGCTCTGTATAAATAAAATGCTGTTTGGCCAGTGGCCAGGCAGGAAGTATAGGCGGGAGAAGAGAGAAGAGAATTCTGGGAAGTGGAAGGCTGGGGCAGAGGGAGACGCTGCCAGCCGCTGCCATGACAAGGAAGATGTAAGGTACAGGTAAGCCACAAACCAAATGGCAAAGTATAGATTAATAGAAATGGGTTAATTTAAGATAGAAGAACTAGATAACAAGAAGCCTGCCACGGCCATACAGTTTATAAGTAATATAAGTCTCTGTGTGCTTACTTAGTTGGGTCTGAGCGACTGTGGGACTGGCGGGTGAGAGAGATTTGTCCTGACTGTGGGCCAGGCAGGAAAACTCCAACTACATGGGAGTTAAGGAGAGCAGGGGAAAAATGGGAGGGAAGAGGTTGGAGAGTGAAGGAGAACGAAAAGAAGAGAGGGAGGGAAGGAAGGAGGGAGGGAGAAAGGGAAGAAGGAAGGAAGGAAGGGAGGGAGGGAGGGAGGGAGAGAGGGAGGAAGGGAGAGAGGGAGGAAGGGAGGGAGGAGAAAGAGGAAGGAAAAAAATTTAGGCCAAGTTCTTAAGCCTGGGCAGAGGCTCCAAGGGTGGAGCCTTTGGACCTGCAAGTATCCAGGTTCTACTTCAGTACCTGCCTTTGAGTCTGTCCATGGGTGGAACCCAAGAAAAACGTCTGCTGACCACAGATGCCCCACAGTCTATCAAAATGCAACAATGGCCACCTCCCCAAATCCCAGAAAATGCTAAGCTGAAGGACGATGATTCCCAGTCACAGCCCTGAACTCTCCTACCTTCACTGGCCTTCAATCTTCTCTTGGGCAGGCCTGGTTGAGGGCCCATGCTTGCGCTTTCCTGGTGTGTGAAGGGGACCCATCTAACGACCCTGCCACTTCCCTGTGAGACGTCTTCTGCAAGGGGAGGAGGTACAGTGTCCAAGCTCACACTTCCTGCAGTGGCAGAGCCAAGGCTAGATGCCAGGTCTGCTGGCTTGACCCCAGGTTAGTCGAAATTGCCCGTCAGTATGAGAGGCACAGCTGAGGGATCTCAATTATGTTATGAATATGCCTTGACCTTATTGCTCAACAGGCCTTGGTGTAGGCATTCTCAGCCCAGGCCTGGACCACACACAGGAGCACTCCAGGCAGGCTGTGTTTGGATCTGCATTGAGTTTGATAGTCTGGGATGATTTGTTTTTCATTTATTTGGGGCAAAGCTAAGCCCAGCCTGATGAAGAGTGGAGAAGGCAGATGCTCTGTGCCCCCTCCTTGAGCGTCTTTCTCACAGGATCAGCAATGCAGCAGTGCCCCAAACTTGTGTACCCCCATTTAGCAAAGGCAAAGCCCCTCATCTCACTGAATCATTCTTCTTAGGTGAGCCACCTGGTCCTTCCTTTGGTGTCATGAAGCCCCTTCTCCACTCCCTGTCCCCAAAGAAGCTTTCCGCCTGCGATATCCAGTGTCCTCCCTTGACAAGTTCCAGCAAACAAAAATGTCTCCTCATTATTGCATCTACAGGGCATTCGGTGACCTAGTCTTGACCAGCACTGCTACCACAGTGAGATGATTCAACCCTAACTTAGGGAATGAGCATGCCTCAGCACCAACTGCGTACCAGGCACCCGTTGGCTTTCATGTCAGTTTTCTAACCAAACCTTCACAATGGCCCCAAGATGTAGGAACTGTTCACCCTCGGCTTACAGATGCAGAAGCCAAGATTGAGCCTACAGTCCCTTCCTGAGGCTCCACAGCTCAAGACCTGGGTTTATCCTCAGTTCTACCCTTTCTTAGCCCACGCTCCCTCAGACATCAGCTTCCCTGGCCCTCTCCATCAGGACCACTCCCTGGGGGGTGCAAACAAGATCCTCAGAAGTAGACCCAAACAGGGCCACTCAGAAAGCCCATGACTCTTCCGAGGGTCCCTCAGAAAGTCTGGGGTTGGGACTCAGTCCTGGCACCCGCAATCTAAGTGGGCTTCCTGGGGTCCCTTGTCCCACAAGTCCTGACTCCACACTTGCATCTCTCAGAGACTGTCCCCCACCTTCTCATAGTGCTCTTCGGCACCAATTCCCATAAGGGGTTAAAGATGAGAACCAAATAATTTACTTCGAGATCTTCAAAAAACAAATTCAAATTTTTTTTAATTATGTCAAATTAAGGCCATTAAAAGTTAAGCTGTGTACCAAGAGCATTTTCCTGAGAAAGGTGCTGGAACATCATTATTTCTCCCCAAAACGCACTTACTGTACATTTCTCAAAGCCATCAGCCTTGATTGAAGGCTAATGAAAAAGCTGTCCTACGTCGGTTTATTCCTTGTATCCATTAAGAATAATTACGGCTGAACAATTTTTGATGCCTGTAACCTTCGAAAGCGTTGCTAATGGCATTATAAATTGCTTCTTGTCCAATGACTACGGCGGGATGCTTAATTCAAAGGCGCTCTGTCAACAGGACTGATTTGTGTGGCTAATGAGCACATTTAAAACAACAGCCTCAGCTCATGCATCCGAATGTCAATAAGAGGACGAGGTTCAATAAGGAGGCTTGTCCGTAATAATTAGTAGGGACAAGCACTCTAGATCAGGCCCACTGTGGCTTTCACAGCCCTGTTGGAGACATTACTGGTCTCCCCGGGGCTCATCCAGTACCAGTCTTCATTGTTGGGCTAGGGTTAGAACCCAGGCAGTCAACCGGGGCAGGAGCCAATGGCAGAGGAGAAGTCATTGAGCGGGGTGGACAAGACGGTGATGAGACTAGCTACTATTTCTCAAGCATTTAGTCGTTCATTCATGGACATTTATGGAGCACCTGTTGTATGCAGAGGGTGCCTGGTGAGCAGGACAAACACAGAGCCTGGACTGTGGAGCCAGCGAATGGTGCCCTAAACCACAGCCAGGGAACCTGACAGATCACACCATTGGGGGGAGGCCCTGAGAACAGCAAGCAGGCGCCCAGAACCAGCGTGGGGCAGTGGAAGGGAGGCTTAAGAGAACTCGGGAGCTAGCCAGTCCTTGCTTGACAGAGAAAGAAAGTCCCACCTGCCTGGATGCAGGGGGTGGCAGGGGCCCAGAGTGGGCATGGGGGGTCTGTGGGAGAGGGATGTTTGGAAGGTAGCAAAGCACTTTCAATTGTTCTCTCCTTAGCCTCAGAGTGCTTTCTCTAATCCCAGCTCTTAAAGCTTCCTCCCTCAGGGAGTCAACCTTGATTTCTCCTTGCTTTCTTGGTTGGGCTTCAGCTCCTGATGGTGTCAAGGCAAAACAGGTTAATATCTGCCATCTCCTCAAGGCCAGGGACTCAATGCCCTCACCTCCAAGGGCCAACCACAAAGTCAGCACATAGGTCTTTGTCAGGGCTGAACAGCTGCTCCATTTACCTTTCCCTGGCATTTCCACTGCCCAAATCAGCTTAGGACATGAGCATTCCCTGGATATTAGGATGGGGGAGGCGTGAGATGTGGCGGGAAGATGGAGTGGGAGGAAGTGCTCTGATATAAAGCAATATAGTTCCTCAGGACCTCCACCTTTGTCCTAGACATGGGCACACACGGCACACTGGCTCAGTTCAACAGCCTACCTACCAGTCACCAGGCCTGAGAGCGAGACCAAGATGTGAGGGCTTGAAGGCCCAGCAAAGGCATTTTCCTTTCACACAGCTAAAGAAAAACCAGCCACTGCTTGAAGCTGGGCATAGGCAGATATGTGACTGAAGAAGCCGCCTGGTTAGGACTGTGCTGGAAAAGGAAATCAGAGAAGAAAGTGGCTAAAAGCTCAGGCTCCAATTGTCAAGGTTCAAATCCCAGCTCTTCTAGATAGAGGCTGTGAGGCTTGAGCAACAGAACTTCCCCCTTGACACCGCAGCTCCCCTCTATGTAAGATGGGAATAAGGATAAGACTCTGCCTGGAGCGCCATAGAGAGAGTCAGGTGAGTGAGCACCTGCGTGTAGAGGGTCATACGTGGTCCCCAGCTCTCTGGGTCCTCATTGGATCACAAAGAAAGCAAAGTTGCCAATGGAAGCTGATGGTGCAGGGTCCCTGGGCTAGCTATCCTAAAGTGCAAGAATTAGTCTAAACAGGAGCACTTTCCCCTGTTCTGCCCACTCACCCTGAGTGCAGCAGCCCAGGATGCACATGGGTGTGCACATCTGCGTCTTCAGGAGGTGGGATGCCTGGCATGAGGATGGATTGGTGCAGCCACACAGATCCGTGTCAGAATAGGTGGCCAGGCTGTCCTGGGACAGCCCTGGGCCTGCTGGGAGGGCTCCAGGTGTTTGCCCGCAGGAGCACAGGGGTAGCAGACATACTGGGGGGCCACTCCCTCAACTGCCTTCCCACCAGAGCCCTGTCACCTCCAGGGCTCTCCAGGTGCAGGCTGACAGGATCTGTCTCCCCACTTCTGGTGACAGGGCTCAGATTTCTATCTCAGGGAGAGCTCGGGAAATCCCAGCATGAATTGATAAACAGAGAATTTGCCCCATTGGTCTCCAAAGAATGTGTTTCAAAAGCCCTTCAACGCTTTTTTTTTTTTTTAAGAACGTTTACAATAACATCTCCATAGTTATTCATGCATATGAGTTGAACATATCGAGGAGCTTTGTGGTGAAATTCACATGATACATGTAATATATCATGCTTTGATTGCACACTCTAACTACCCTAGGTTACTCACCTCCTTACCCCTATCTCCTCCCTTCCCCTAGTACTATCTCTACTACTACCAGGTCATCTGTTATTGTTATTATTAGCTTCACAGGAGAAAACACAACACTAATATTTTTGTGTCTGATTCATTTTGCTGAACATAATGTCTCCCAGTTCCATCCATTCCGTCCATGCAAATGGCATGATCCCATTTTTCTTTATGGCTGAATACTACTCCATTGTGTGCATGCATACGTGTGTGTGTGTGTGTGTGTGTGTGTCTGTGTGTGTGTGTGTGTCTGTGTGTGTGTGTGTGATGCATTCTCTTTGTCCATTCATCTATTGATGGACTCCTAAGTGGTGTGGCTATAGTGATTGATGCTGCAATAAATGTGTATGTGTCTATTGCACTCCGCCTGCTTTTGCGGGTTATACTCCAGAGTGGTACACTAGGATCATATGTTCATTCTCTTCCTGGTCTCTCAAGGAGCTTCCGTACTACATCTCACAGGGGCTGGACCGATTTTACATTCCCACCAGCAGTGTAGAAGCATCATCCCACTCCCACCCCCATATATTCACCAGCATTTGCAGTATTCTTGGTTTGAGCTTTGATCACTCTGGCCTGTGGTCTGCTGACTAAAGCCCCTCGCTCCTCTTTCTGCCAGGAGAGCGTGAAGGAACCAGTTGTTGGATCTGAGCTGCCAGCCTCCATTTTCTTCAGGGCAATGGGTTTTGGGGATGATCAGTCTCTCTCTGATTTGAGCCTGATTTCAATCCCTGTGGCAGAAGCCCTCTGCAGCATGTGGCACACCCAGCCTGTTACCACACAACCATCTCTGGCTTCATGACAACCGTAGCACAAATCCTAATTGGTCTTAATAATAAAAACCTGGAGCCAGATATGGGGGTAAATGCTGAAAGATCAGTAAAGGAACCAGCCACTAGAGAGGCCTCTTACCTCTCCACCTCCTCAGCCTGAAAGGGTGAGCTCCTGTCTCCTCCTGCCTTACATTTCTCTCTCCACCCAGCCATATCACTTCCTGTCTCCACCTCCCTAGTGCTGGGATCAAAGGTGTGTGCCACCACTGCCTGGCCTCTATGGCTAATGAGTGGCCTAGCTCTGTACTCTGATCTTCAAGTAAGCTTTACTTGTTAGATCACAAACAAAACATCACCACAGACAATGCTGCTAGTTTCCTCTAGAACCATGAGTCTTTTCTTCACTTGCCTTTGTCTCAGCCGACCCCCTTCTTCCTGCTGCCATGTTGACTGAGCCTCCCCACCACCACCCCGCAACCTCGCACCCCATCAAGCTTCTTCCTGACCTAGTCCACCTTCTCATGGCTTTGTCCAGGGCACCAACCCGATTCTCTCTCGGCCACTAAGCCAGATCTAAGCAGCCCAATGCCCTCTGAACATGTCTTTTCAGACAGGGCACAGGGGTCAAGGGTCAGCACAGCTAAAGCAAATGTCACCTTGGTCCTCCCCGTGCACTGCCTCTCAAAACACTACCATCTGTCTACCCAATGGACCCAGCCAGAAATTGAAAAGGAAGTCTCAGTTTAAATCCTGGTCCTGCCCCCTACCTCTTGTGTGACTACAGCAAGTTATTTCACCTCTCCAACCCTCAGTTTCCCCATCTGCAAAATGGAGATAATAATCGCTCTCACTTCCAAGGATGCTATGAACCATGAGGGGTTAATATGTGTTAAGTCAGTCGAGTTGAACCCCATCTGCAGTTCACTGCCTGTTGGATCCTTTCAGCCCTCGACCTGTTTCCTGATTCTTCTGTCTAACTGCCATCATTTTGCCAATGCTTATAATAAGTTCAGAACTACAAAAACCTGCAAAAGACCATTTTTCCTGGTCTTGTCACTGTCACTGCACAACTAGCGTGATCCTGGAAGGTAACTGAGATGGTAACCTCTCCTGACAGTGAGGTGTCTAGGGCTGGTTTCGTAAATGAGGCCCTTCCAGGCTTCCGGGCTTCCAGTTAGGCTGGCAGACGGCACTCCCTGCCCTGGAACTGTGTGGGGGAGAACGCCGCTCACCCCAGAGCCCAGGGGGAAATGGGAAGGAAGAGGGAGGGACTAGGGTCCCACAATCCCCCTCTGCAGACAATGGCCTAAAAAAACTCTCTCTAGATTCCATCTCTGAAAGGCTCTACCACCTCTCAATAGCATCAGTGGGAACCAAATCTTCAACACTTGGGACTTGAGAGGATAGTCAGGATCTAAACTACAGCAGCATTCATCCCTCAGCTTCTGGGAGCAGGCCCCTTGGGGTTATGCCTTCTTCCCGGGCAGCCTGGTCCAAAGACTGTGTAGTGTGAGGTATAAAAGCTCACCTCCCTTACCTAATTCCTAGGCCACTCTGGCTTTCCTGTGGGTCTGCTGAGGCTCTAGTGTAGGTGCACAGTAGCCAAGTCTTCTCCCTCCAGCATCCCTGGAATCCCACAGGTGTGGTTCTCCAGATGACTCACAGAAATGCCCCCACCTCTATCCCTCTCCCCTACCTCCACCCCCATACCCCACCCTCACTCCTGTAAATCTCCAGCTCAGTTTACCTCCAGGGAGCCTGACCCAAGATGGCTTTCTTCCCTGTGCTGGATTAGGTGTTCATTTGTGGTACCTTCACCCCTGGCCGACTTTTTTCAGACTGTCCTACAGACCTGGGTAAAATTCCCAGGTTCCTTGCCCATCACCCTCGTGGAGCAGCAGCAATCCAAGATGGACCACGCTGCCTCATCTTGGTCTGCAGCACCTGTTTGGTGCCCGCCATCATCCCATGATGCTTAGACTCAGAGGTCTCTATGGCGCCATCCCAAGAGGGGCTTTCGATGTGGCTTATAAAACAAGTCATGGGGATGGTGGACAGCCAAGGGCTCCATTCCCTGAGAAGGCAGGCTGGGGGAGGCTTGGAGATGAGCCCGTGGCTGGGAAGAGACTGAGGAAAGATGGGAGAGACCTGGGGGTTGAAGAGGAGAGGAGGTTCACTGGGGTGTGTCTGCAAGTCCCCCAGTGTAGCAATACCAACTACTGACCATCACATGGATGCCGTTTAAGTGACAGCCGTACCAAATACACCAAACACGTGCTTTAGTTTGGCGTGCTCTAGAGCCCCCTGCATGTCCATTTGGTGGCTAGTCAGGATACAGGCCAGGCTGGTTAGCCAGTCTCATGAAGCCTGACACCAGCCCATGTTGACCTGCTCTCCTGGCCTCCTCTCTTGCATGTGTGCACGTGACCACTTGCATGCGCCCTGCTCCAGGACCCTCCTTGAGCACACCTGTCCCGCTCTCATCCTCTTGCCCACGGGGGCAGCTGGCCAGACCCAGGCTTGCCCGCCTTTGCAGCCCAGGCCCCTATCCAAATGAAGTCCTTCCTGGCTTCTGGTTTCTACAGCAGGGCATCTCTTATTCTCTTCTTTCTTTCTCTGTTTTATTTTTGTTTGTTGTTGTTTTTCATTTGGTTGTTTTTGAGACAGGGTGTCACTGTGTTGCTCTGGCTGGCCTAGAACTCACAGTGATCCACCTGCCTCTACCTCCTGAGTGCCGGGTCTTTATTATTATTATTATTATTATTATTATTATTATTATTATTATTATTATTTTAATCATTTCAGTAACTTTGTTAAAGTGTTCTTTGTCTGTTACTGTCATTGACACTAATCTCTAATCTCCCACCAACCCCACATTAATATCTTCTGGTTTTGTTTTAGGGCCCACTGAGTAGAACTAAGGCTGTCGAAGCAACCACGGGTTTGGAACTGTTCACTGGAGCCTGGTGGGCTCCCCAGCAGGCAGGCAACCAAAGACAATGGTTTCTCCTCCCCCAGAACCCATCAGTAGCCAACTGTTCAGCAGTGAGGAATGGGACCCATGAGGCCTTCTCTGATCCATCACTGACTATTGACAGGCCCCATTTTGTACAGGCTGGTGCAGGCAATCACGGCTCCTGTGAGATCATGTTTACAATGGCTGTGTCCTGCCCCAAGGAAAGGGTTTTGTAGCTCTTCACCCTATCTCCCAGCTTTTATGTTCTTTCCACCCCTTATTCCAAGATGTTCCCTGTCCTAGAGGGGCTGGAATAAATGTCCTGATTAAGATTGAGTACTCGCCGGGTGGCGATGGCACACCTTTAATCCCAGCACTCGAGAGGCAGAGGCAGGCGGATCTCTGTGAGTTCAAAGGCCAGCCTGGTCTACAGAGTGAGATCCAGGACAGGCACCAAAACTACACAGAGAAACCCTCTCTCTCTCTCAAAAAAAAAAAAAAAAAAAAAAAAAAAAAAAAAAAAAAAAAGACTGAGCATTCAAAAATGATTATTCTCAGTACCGTGCACAGCCACTGGTCTCTGTGTCCACTTTCATTACAAAGGGAAGGCTCTCAGTTAAGGGTCAGACTAGCACTTTTCAGTGCTGAGTGAGTGGGTGTGTGAGTCCTGGAAGGCCACTTAAAAATTTTTTTAGTATCATACTTGTGTACAATGCACTGTGATAATATTCACCCCACTACCCCCCCATCCCTTCCCACTCACTCCAACTCCCTCTTCCCAGCTAGTCCCCATACCACCCACATGTCCCTCCCTGCTACTCTTTCTGGGTGTCCCGAGAAAGGACAACGTAGTCTCTGTATCTGAGCCAATGCATGACATACAAGTGGCCATGATCTTCAGCTTCTGGGTTTATGGCTGGAGAAGCTGAGAGTATCCTGGCTTCTCTGGAAAGCATGAAGTAGGAGGCCTGGCTTCCCAACAGCATTGCCCGAAAGCTCCAGAGACCTACCTGTCTCCATTTCCCCAGCACTGAGATTATAGATGTGTGCCACCTTGACCATCATTTATGTGGGTGTTGGAAATCCAAACTCAGGCCCTCACGCTCGTGTGGCAAACACTTTATGAATCAAGCCATTCCCTCAGCCTGTAATTACTTAAATTTTTTTTATTCTAGAAAAATCTCAAGCTTATTAGAATTTGAGGCAAAAAGATTAAATGATCAAGACAGTTTTAAAGTTTGTGGATTTTTTTTCAAGCCAGAGAGTATATTAACATATTTTCATTCAAAAAATATCTGTGGGTGCTGGGTTTAGGGTGTGTGTGTGTGTGTGTGTGTGTGTGTGTGTGTGTGTGTGTGTGTGTATAGTGTCCCAGAGCTGTCATGTCTAAATTTTAAGTTCCCCAAGGACAGAGACAGTGTCTTCTGGCTTGTCCCCCACACAGAGCCTGGCGCATGACTGATGCCCAATAATTACTTGTTGAGTGAAAGAAAGTGAAGACAGTCCAGTCAATAAGAAAGAGCTGATGTGGCAGCCTTCCCCTGGGCAGCGTCATGACTGGCCGTGACCTTCTGTCAGTTACCAGCAGGAGGAAGGGGCGCGGGGAAGAAGGGGCTGAATGGCTAATGCAGGAATCTGCAAAGCACTGGGAATTATTACTCAGGGTTGTCATGGCCTCCCCACCCCATCAAAGGTTGACTTCATTCTCCATTCGCACATCCAGATCATGTACAAGCACACACACACACACACACACACACACACACACACACACACCTCCGAGGACTTCAGCCACCAATATGGTCATCTTTTTTTTTTTTTAATCATCTGCCATGTGTTCGTGTGTGATTGGGTCTGTGTGCGTGCGTGCGTGCGTGCGTGTGTGTGTGTGTGTGTGTGTGTGTGTGTGTGTGTGTGTGTGTGTAGGCTAGCGGTTGACATTAGGTGCCTTCCTCAGTCACTTCTCCACCTTATTTGGGACAGGGTCTCTCACCGAATCTGGAGCTCACCAGCACAGCTAGCCTGGCTGGCCAGAGGGTCCTTCAGAGCCCTGTCTCTGTCTCCCTGGCACGGGGATTATAGGCACACCCCACTGGGTCCAGGTTTTTCCATGGGTGCCGGGGAAACAAACTTAGGGCCTCAGCTTCCGCTGCAAACTCTTCATTCCCTGAGGAGGTCACCTTCATGGTTCTTGTCATCTCTTCTCCCTCTTTAAAGACCTTCACATGTGTCTGTGTCCTCTAAGACTCGCTGAGGGACTACCTGACCCCCGGGGCCTCAGCATGGGTACACTGGAAAATGGGTACCTGGAGGCTCCATACCCCAGGACAAAGAGTCTCTCTTTCTCTTCCTTTTGTCTTTAGGTGGCTTTCAGACTCACTGTGGCTGAGGGAATGAAGCAGATGTGAGACCACACACATTCTCAACTGAGCTGGCCTGGTTGGTGACACACAACATCTGGTCACCCTCAGCTCAATGTCCAGGCCACCCCTAGAAAACTTGAGTGTTGCTGAGACTAGCCAGCTCCAAGCAACACTCCTGCATACCTCAGATGCGGAAGTGAGCCTAGCCAAGATCAGCTGAGCCCCGAACCATCCCACTGGTGCTAGACCTGGGTACAGTGGTGGACAGAGGTTGCTTCAAGCCTCTGAGTCTTTGGATACATTGGGGCACATCACTGATCTTCCCACTCTGCACCTTTATTTTGGGCAACAACACCCAGAAAACAGGCAGTCTCCCCACCCATTCTCTCAACTAAGCCCCAGAGCCTGCTGCTCCCTTACTGCTGGTCTGTCTGATTTTGAGACAGGGTCTCATTATGTAGCCCTAGCTGGCCCAAACTTGCTCTGTGGGTCAGGTTGGCCTTGAACTCGTATAGATACGGCTGCTTCTGCCTCCCCAGTGCTGGGATTGCGCATGTGCACCACCTCATCCCTCTTCCTCACTGTCTTACCCACAGCACTAGCTCTTCACTTTCACAACATCGCCAGCTGTTTCTTCCCCACCTCTTCCTGCTCTGTCCTCCTTGCCTCTCCTTCTCCAGTCGCATTGAGGACCCCACCAGCAGTCACCTGTCCTCTCTTTGATACCCTTGACCCTCATCCTTCCATCACATTCTTGAAAGAAACCCACTCCTGGTGACCCAGTGTTCACCTTCTTAGTTCCCACACTTCCCAAAGTTGCTTCCGGAAACTGTCTAGCCTCATTAGGTGGCTTTCTCACAAGTTCACGGTCATGGTGGGGGGTGCTGTCTAGATGGCCCTCTGAGACCTGTCCAGACCTTCATCTGTCCTCTCTCTCCCTGATGGCCATCACACCCAGCAAGCCGGCAACCTTACTTCCTATTTTATTAGGAAACAGGGCCATCAACATCCTGTGGCTACCTCTCGACCAGCCCTCCTCTCTGATTCCTTTGAAGCGTGGCTGAGAAAGAAATGCCATAAAGGGTCCTTGCTCTTCTACAATGGAATACTCTTCTATCTTTAATCTTTATTTATTATTACTGTTTGTACATGATGTGTGGAGCTGGGACACACGCCACAGAGCATGTGTGGAGGACACAGGACAACTTTGTGGTCTTGTTCCTCTCTCTTCCCCCTTTACATGGGTTCCAGGGATTGATCTCGGGTCACCAGGCTTGTGCCGCAAGCACCTTTTCTCAATGAGCCGTCTCAACAGCCCCCCAGACACACAGTGTGTGCTTAGAGACAGACACACACACACAGAAATGAATAAATAAAATAGAGAGAGAAAGAAAGTGAGCTGGCATAGAATTACAACTGCAAACCCAAAGCTCAACAGGCCGAGGTGGAAGGATTGCGAGTTCAAGGCTGGCTTGTCCTATGCAATGGAATAATGTACTAATTAAATAATTGATTAGAGACCAATGAAAGAGACAAGAGTACAGGAAGAAGAGAGCATCCAAGGTAAGATGTCCCAGTGGCCAAGAGCAAAGAGGACACACGTTTGAATCCCCAGTACCCACATTAAAGTTGGAGGTGACCATGGGCACCCATCCCTCTAGCGGCAGAGCAGAAACAGGAGCATTCCTAGGACTTCCCAGCCAGGTAAAACCCAGCAAGCTCCAGATTCAGTGAAGAACATGTCTCAAGAGAATAAGGTGGAACGTGATAGATCAGACACCTAATGATTTCCTCTGGCTGCTGCACTCTCGCACACTGATGTGCACACACACACACACACACACACACACACACACACACACACACAGCATTCCAAAACAGGTACAAAAAGAACCGAAAACAAAATCAAGGAGAGGAAGCAAAAGATAGCAAAAAAAAAAAAAAAAAAAAAAAAAGCAAAAATAAAAATAAAAAATGCCTGAGAGAGGCAAACAAGAAATGTGGGACAAGACCTTGAGTTTAACTTTCTTCCTAGGACACTTGCTTTCCACCACACCTGGAGGTACTGAGCATGACAGAGTGGGAAGGTGTTACTCAGGAGGAAAGAGGGAAGAATAGAGGGAGTCCATGTCTGGGAGAAAGAGCAAGGCAGGACCAAGTCCCCAGTGGCTTGGTGGCCCCACCTCCTTCTTCCTGGGCTGGTATCTGCAGATAGATGACTGCAAGCAGGCTGGAGATGACCAAGCAGGAGAGCAAGGCAGAGTGGGAGACTTCTCACATCCGTTATGTGGGAACCTGCTTAGGGACCTGTAGAAACGACCTAGGGTGCCCCCTCCCTTTCTTATAAAGAATGGAAAGACCTGAGCAAAAACGTGCTTTCTTGGGAGAGCCATGCAAAAGCTCAGCTCTGCAAAGGGAGGCCCTCTTCCCAGGTGACCCTGACATAAGCACCTTCTCCTGCCCCATGGGCGGTCCCTATCATCACTTCACCCCCTCTGCACTCCTCTTACCAAGAGAGTAATCTCCCCGGGTTCCAAAGGACTCTCCCTGCTCTCTAGACAAAGGTCACAGACACTGGGATCTCCTGCACACCAGGTTCACAGGCTTATGTCCCCTTCTGCTTCTTAGGTGATCCCCAACAAGTCCTTGTTCCCTTGGAGCTTCGTCAGTAATGTTGAAGTGCTGCTCTGCACCCGTTGTCAGAGTCAAACGCATCAGCTGAGAACATCTAATTGAGAAGTCCACTATCAGAACAGCACACACACATCACCTGTCCAGGCCACCCAGGAGATAACATGGCCACTTGGCCAACCCAGTTGTTAGATGCTCCCGTACCCTGCTCACTGTCTCACACCTCCTCACCCTTGTTCTCTTTGGGCAAGATTCATCTAGAAAGATAAATGCCCAGGACCCAGTGAGGAAACAGACATTCCAGGAGCATCTCGGAGATCTGCCCTTTGCCAGACCTGTGCCAGGGCAGAGCTGGAGGAAACACACAGTGACAGGCAGAAGCCTAGGAGTGCTTACACCATTTCACCCAGGAAACTGAATCTGGAGCCTGCCAACTGGGAGGGGCATTTAACCGAGGACTTTGACCTAGACCCCAAGCATCCAACAACGTCCAAGAGGGTGCAGGCTGATGACTGGAGGAAGGAGGAGGAGCCTCTCTGAGCTGGGAAACCCACCCATCCTATGCCAGTGCTGTGCCCACCCCAACAGCTCCTCAAGACAACCAAAGCGAGCAGCCAGCTGCCCGGGGTCTGGCAGGGGCAGAAGGCCTGAGACAGACAAGTGTGAGGAGGGAACCGGTTCTGTCCATAAACATCTCAATAGCGTGATTAACTGAGCATCGCAAATTGTAACCCTTTCCTTTAATGCACTTTCCCTGAATTACCGCAGGAGCCGGCGGCCGAGGAGCCCCGTACAAATTGCTGGAATGGGCAGTTAAGCGGGGAGGTCGGAGGTTAAATGAACACGGTTGTTTATGAAGACACAGCCCGAATCCATTTGCATTTTAATATTCTCTCAGTGAGACGGAAAGCCACTTTGAGGACAGCTTGTTTGGAAATCCCATTAACGGGTTATTTATGGGGCTCGTGGCTGCGTGACCCTTGCCCTTGTTTTGTTAAACATGAACCAGACATGAATCAGACGGGCAGCGGGCTAGCTGCTATTGTTTCCTGTAGCAGGAAATGTCATCGGATTCGATTATTCTGAGGCTGACACCTACTGAATTATCGCCCTCATAATGCTCAATTTTCCCTTTTTTCCCCTTTGGTCAACTTGATTATTTCTGTCTTTGTAGAAAGCCGACTCTCAGAGAAGCCATTCCCCTGCCTTTGGCTGTCAAGAAGGCTGGATGAGGCCCTGAGAGGCTGCTGGCTTGTCAGACACAGAGGTAGCATTCAGGAGGGACAGCATCCTGGACAGCTGGTGGCTTCTGCATCCCACTTCTGGAGACGGGCTCCAGGGCTCTATCATCTAAATCTTCTGATCAATATTAAAATTTATTTATCTTTAAAAAGTGACTTGGGCCGGGCGGTGGTGGCACACACCTTTAATCCCAGCACTCGGGAGGCAGAGGCAGGCGGATCTTTGTGAGTTCGAGGCCAGCCTGATCTACCGAGCGAGATCCAGGAAAGGCACAAAGCTACACAGAGAAACCCTGTCTCGAAAAAAAAAAAAGTGACTTGGAAAATTATTGGGGGGGGCGGGGCGTGTCAAGGAACATTCTGGCACTGCAGGTTTCTCCATGAGAAGGTCTGCAAACCAAGAAGGTTGGTTTTAACTGCTGGATAAAATAGAGCAGGGAGGGCTAAGAAGTCAAGAGGTGTCCTGCCTCATGTACAAGTGTTTGCCATATGGAAATAAACTCATCGGGTTTGGGGTGGATTCACCTTAAGATAGACATCATCCTAAAAAGAAAACAAGATTCTGATGTTCAAGGTCCTGAGACTGGGGCTAAGGCCTGAGGCTGTCTCTCTTCCCACACTACCCGCTCTCCACTCACAGGCTCAGAAAAGCCACTCCACAGACCGACTTCCCTGGGCTTCTCTTCGGCTCAGGAGCCAGGTGTTGACCCATCCATCTCCCCAGATTGCTGCTTCTTAGACCCCAAGTTCAGCTCCACTCATAAAGCATGATTGAGTCTGTAGGCCTGGAAGCCTCGGCTGAGCACTGGAAAAGCCAGAGAATCAGCCTGAGCCTGTTCCTCTTCCCTCTCCTCCTCTGCCATCTAAGCCATCATTCCAGTGTAAACTTCAAAAAATTCTCCCCAGATTCCCAGAAACCCAGAGAGACACATGAGCTTAAGGAGGCAGTCTGCTGGGAAAGGAGTTAACATTAAAACTCAGAGCTTGTCTCTCAGTGACACAAGACATGGCACCTGTCACCCCAAGAAAGACCCTGCGGCTGGAGCTGGGATAACAGCAGCCCAGCAGCCCTTCCCTGAACCTCTTTCCAGGAGCCTAACTCTCCACCTGCTCTTGGCCCGCACCACTCCACACCATCAAGGTAAAGTCAAAAAAGAAATCCGCGTGGGGCAGCCTTCCTCAAAGGCTTTGGGATGGGTGTGACAGCAGCGGGGATCCTTTGACCTGTGGACTTGACTCTAGGACACATGATCCATGCAGCAGGCTCCCCGCCTGGTTGCCTGGTGGGGCAAAGCGGCAGCTGCCTAGAGGGAGCTGGCCCGCTGCAGCCTGGGGCGGCTGATTTTTCTTCAGCCTCCCTCATCCTGGCCCCCTCCTCCACCTCCCAAGTGGACTGTTTGTTCTTGACTCCTCCTCCTGGGGATGGAGGGGGCACCTGACCTCAGCCGTTGAAGCCACTCACGGCAGTACCCAGAGTGGGTCAACCCAGGCTCCTAGGCCTGAGCAGGCCCTGGGCTCCCTGCTCAGGTGCAGGGCCCTGCTGGGAGAACACCTGCTTCTCCTTGGGAACTCTCTTCCCACCACTTTCTGCAAAAGCCTTTTTGACCAAGTTTAAAATAGATCTCTCCTTATGAATTGGCCGTCTGAGGAATTCTCCTCCAGTGGTTAATTCAATCTTAATAGACGCTGATTTTTTTTCTCCCAGAAGAAAAGGGAACAATACATCTTTAGAAAGGGTTTATAAGTGTCATGATTTTTCTACTAATTTACGCTGCATTCTCTGCTTTAAAATGTGAAATTACCTCATTGTGTCTCTGAATATCCTCCATGCTTGGGCCTGAAATTAAGCTTGCCGTAGAGGAGCCTAAATGACCACAATTTGCTGTGTGAAATGCCCTGATTGCAAGAGCAATCCCAAGCAATCCCCAGCCCCAGCGCAGCCCAGCTCACTTGAGCTGATTGGCCTTTCCTCCTGGCTTTGCCAAATACAGCTGGTGCTACCTGCTGTGGGGGAGGGGTGGCAGAGAAGTCACCCGCCAGGCCTATCCATCTCCTGTCCCCACAAGCAGACACTGTCTTCTAGCTCACCTCCCAGGGACCAAAGAGTACATTCTTCTTGCTTGGCCACCCAAACTTCAGTAGAATAAACAGCATCCACAGGTAAGTTTGGCCTGCAATCAGCAGGACTCTTTGGACCAAGCCTCCAGTGACATCATGATCAACCCTCGTTCTTTCAGGAGACTCTGTGAGGTCATTTCATCTCCCAGGTCTTAGTCTATGTAGTTCTCTCATACTAGGCCCTTGGATAGCAGCCTTTGGCTACTTCAGCGTCTGTAATCAGACTCTCCAAGTTCAAATGCAAGCACTACCACATACTATCTGTGTGACTGAGTAAATTAGGCCGCTTCTCAGTGTCTCCTCGTTTCCCTCCTCTGTAAGTGGAGACACTCCAGAAACAGGAGGGTCAGTAGGCTTGATTGAATGAAGGCAACACAGAGCTTAACGGTTTGATGGGTCTGTATTCCACATCCCCAGATGTAGGAGGATTCTAACATTATTTCCCATAACACACCCTTTAAGTAGAAAAGTCTTCTTATAATGAGAAGTGTGCATATGTGTGTGAAAGTGTTCACAAGTGTGTGTGTGTGTGTGTGTGTGTGTGTGTGTGTGTGTGTGTGTGTGCAGAGCCTAGAGAACAACCTGTGTGTTGCTCCTTGGGAGCCATCTGTATTTTTGAGACAGGCTCCATCATTGGACTGGGGCTCCCCAGTTAGCCTAGGCTAGACTGTCTGGTGAATCCCAGGACTCTGCCTCTTTCCAGAGCTAGGATTACAAGCACATGCTAACCGTGCCCAGCTGTTTACAGGTGTGCTGGGGACCAAACTTGAGTCATGTCTGTACAAGCACTTTATGGCCTGAGCCATCTCCCCAGTCCAGAGAGAATAAGTTTTGTTTGGGAGAAAAAGAAAAGAGTTGACTTGAAAGGATGGAGAAACGGCGGCTGTCTCAGCCCAGCTCAGCCTCTCCCCATCAACACAGGACAGATATACCTGATTTTTTACTTAAGTTCCTATGCCAGGGATCCTGGTCCTCAGCCTTGAACCATGGATCCTAAACCCAACACCAGAGCTCTACCGAGGCATATCAGCTTTGGATGTCATCCATCCTTCACCCAGTTGTCGCCAGAGTCTAGCAGCTTCCTCCAGACTCCTGGGCTCTTTCAGCCATTTTCATATATTGACAGAGATAGCCGGTGGCTTCTGTCCCCATGTCCCATCAGCCTGGCTCCCATCGTCCTGCCTTCCAGGAGCAGCAGGGCAGCAGAGACCACCACCCTGCACTGGCTGCGACATTCTTGCTGGTCCTAGAATAGAACTCGGGGAGGATCTCAGGGAGTGTGGCTCCAGCCAGTGTCCTAGCTTCCTGGAACTGATGTGACAAAGCACCCAGCTGGAGCAGCTTGAATGGCAGCTTCTAGAGACCAAAGTTCCAGATCAAGGTTTTAGAGGATGGTAAAGGAGCCTTTGGGGCAGCTTCCAGGCCTCTTCCCACCAGCTTCTGGTAGTTTGTGGCAATCTTGAGCAACGTTAGGCTTCCGTACACATCACCCCAACCTCTGCCTTCATCTTCATACAAGATTCGTGTGTGTTTCTGTCTCTTCAGATTGCCCCCTTTGAGCAGGACACTTGTCATACTAGATTAAGGCTGACCCTGGCAAGGTCATTTACACTTGATTACCCCTGTAAAGACCCAAGTAACGACACAGTCTAAGATACTTGGGATTAGAATTTCAACAAACAAATTTTAGGGAGCCACAATTCAACCCATGACAGCCAGGTACCCCTTATTCCATAGCCAGGAGCTGCTGAGGGCCAAAGAGGAAAAGATTTGCATAGTTCAGCCAGCAACTGAGTCACAGAAGTAGAATTCCAACTCAGGACCCTCATATTTACATTATCTTGGAACTCTTGAAAATCTGAGTTTAGTCAGGGTTGGAGGGACCTAAAGGAGGTAATGACTCGGTCGTGACCAATAGGGATGCTAGTGGCAGTATCTCTCACAAGTCCCATCCAGCCACGGAATCTGAGCCCCCACACTGCCGCTCACGCTGAGCACTAATGGCCAATCAGGCCACACCAAAGAGCTTTTTAACAAACATCACTCATCTCAGTCTGCGGCGCCAGCAACGGGACTGGCTCACACACAGGGAATCCAAAGCCTAAATGTAGCATTAAAGTCATTTTAATGCTCACCTTCAAGTGCCAACGCTTGGGTCTCCCATCCTGTGTGTGCAGCCCATCTCTCCAACATGGAAGTTGGGAGCCTGAAAGCCAATTTTGTTAATGCTACTGGGAGGAGCAAGCGAGTCTGGAAGCTCATCCATCATCTTAACACGCTCCGGGATGGACTTGGAAGATAAAGCTTTCATCTTCCTTGCCGGGTGGAGCCTCTTCAATTAGACAGGGAAGAGGGTGGGTGGGGAGCAGAGACAGGCACCCTGAGGAGAGAAGGAAGGAGACAGAAAGCCATCCTGTGTAGAAGAGCCTGGAGAGACTGGGGAAAGGCAGCTGCCCCATCCTGTAAAGTTAAGAAGTGAAGGGCGCCTAGCTTGGGGTGGTTCCAAGGCAGGACCTGGGAGAGTAGGCAGAAGAGGCAGGAAATGGTACTGTCAGGAGCTGCCCTAGGCTGAGTGCTTCCTCCTCAGTGAGGAGGGGGACAGCAGTGCCCTACCTTTTGGCTGCAGAGAGAACACCATAGCCACTGGAATAGGGGTAGAGAAGTGAAGGTTTAAAACCACGAGGTTCAACTAAGTGTCCCCGGCCTCCCATGTCATCCCCACTCAGCTCATACTCACAGAACCTGCAATGATCAGGCCAAGCCTTTAGGTCCTAGAAAGCAGAGGGGACCATGCAGTTCCATTGAGCCTCCCCAGTACAGGCACCGGAACTGACGGGGAAACAAGTGGACAGAGCTCCACTCGGCCCCTCTGTGCTGCACTGCTCTCCCCTTGTGTGGGGGAGGCAGCCTCCCCTCCAGGATATGGACAGAGAGAAGCTACTAGAATCCTAACCTAGTGTGGGTAGTCTGTCAGTGATCCTGGAGAAACCCAGAGGACCACCCAGAGCCATCAAAAGTAGAGATGGCCCGAATTTGTACTTAGGGGTACTGTTCATCCTGCTATGGTGTCTTCTTCCTAACATATTGTCACCTGCTCTGGCTGGACTCTCCCTGAATCGACTGAGTATTGATTATTCTGCCAATAAGTCAATGAGGGATTTACTGAGCCATATCCACTAGGTCCTCAGTGGGCGTTGCCCTCTGCCTGCCAGCCAAGAAGCATTTGCTGACAGGCTAGCTAGTCATCACGATACAGCAGAACAGCAGTAGCAATGTCCCTTACTGTTCACTTACTGTGCGTCCAGACGCCATACTCCCATACTCCTGCTAACTTGTTGCCTTTTTTTCCCCCTTTCTGCTTCAGCTTCTATTTCATTCTGCCTCCAGCCTTGAGCTCCTAACACCCACCTGCCCACCATGGAGTTTCACATCTCATGCTCATGTTGTTTTCTTGCCCAGAGCGTCCTGCCTAGCCTTCTTCAGCCAACTCATTCTATGATGTCCACTGAGGAGTCTCTTCCCCCGGAAACCCCAGCCTGATCTCAGAGTTCCCATTGCCTGTTCTCCACAATGCCAGGCTAAGAAGACAAATGGAGTTCTGACGTTCCCCTGGCTTCACCCATGGCAGACATCATTAATGGATCCCAACATGATTCAGAGAACTTTACTGGGCTTAGACAGAACTGCCTGCCTTGACAGCACAAAGTGGGTGAGTAAGTCAGACAACATGTTGATCATGGAGCTCAGCATAATACCTGGCATGATCATCACTGCTGCCTTAAAAGCTCCCTAGCCTGTCCAGCCCATGGCCCACCCTGGTCCACATCCTGTCACCTAGTGGGGCTGGTTATGGGAGGGAGAATAGAACAGATGGAGAATGGAACAAGAAGGCAAGGTGCCATTTCTAGCAAAGGACATGACCCGACAAGGGAACACGTGACCCCTCTCCTCTGCCCACAGCCAGGCTGCGTCAGAAAAGAACTAGGGGTCCTGGAAGGCCAGTGGGCCAAGCATCTGTCCATCCCTCACCCCCCACCCCCACTTCCTCCACCTCAGCAATGCTCAGCCTGACAGGTCCTTCTCATGCACACAGCACTGTGCAGGGCACCATGCTCTTCATGGCACCTCCTCCAAATTCAAGGCAGGTGAGACTGTCACCCCCCCCCCTTTTCACAGGAAATGACGCCATTTGCCAAATGTCCACGTGTCCTACTCTGCAGCTCAACAAGGGTTAAGTACTGAAATTCTGAAAGGGATTCAGGCTATGAAGCCACTTCACTCAGAGGCTCCACTTTCCCAAAGTGCATCTGCCTTTCTGCTGCCTCGGCTGCCAGCTAGTCACTGGAATAAAAACTAGATGGTGTGTGCGTGTGTGTGTGTGTGTGTGTGTGTGTGTGTGTGTGTGTGTGTGTGTGGTGGGGGGTAACAGTGCAAGCTGGGGACTGGGCAGAATTTTAAACACAAGTCCTAAAGATTTCACAGTGACATATATAGATGGAAAATAAACGACTCTAAAGCAACAACAGCAAAGTACAGGAACTAAATAGTATGTGTTTGCCCAGCACCGCACCCACATACACCAACCTGATTTCTGCCCTCCATCTCTCTGGCTTCTGTTGCCCCCCCCCACACACACACACCCTTCAGAAAGGGAGGGGCAGGAGGCGCCCTCACCTCAGGGTCTTCTGCAGTGGAGTCTCCTCTTTTTCTGAAGACAGAGCTGTTTTCCTTGTGCTCTATGTAAATGAACTGTTTGTGAATGTGCATCTGTAATGGAGGAGCTGTCACGTTGGGCTGGGGGGTTGGCTAGGATGGAGGAGGACAATAGATTCTGTACTCTGAGGTCAGGCGTGGGGGGAGGGGACTGCTGGCTCTGGAGGCTTGGGGGGAAGGAGCCAGATGCCAGGTCGGAGACAGCAAGCAAGGATGAGGCCCAGGCTCCAGTCTTGCTGAGACGGGGCCTCAGGCACTGAGGTGGTAAAGAGCCAGGAGCCTGTGGTGACAGCTGGGGTTGGGGGGAGTGCCATGTGCCAGGGTGAGGAAGAGAAGCCTGGGGCACTGGGGCAGCTGGGGCACACCCTGGGTGCCAGGAAGAAGCCAAGGCAGCCTAGGAGCTGCTGCTTTGGAAATCAGGGAAGATTCCTCTAACCAGGGCTGTGTGTTAGCCGCGGTGTTGCAAGGGACCCGGTTGCCCTGTGCAGGGACTCTCTGCAGGATGGGACCCACTCAGGTCTCACAGAGCACCAAACTCAGAGCAGCATATCATGTATTCAGTGGGTGGTAGTATTACAATCCAAGAATTCAACTGAAGCCAAACCAAAACCACTTCATTTAGCCTGAGAAAAAAACTGGGTAGGGGTAATGCAAGGGCCTAGAATATATGATCAGAACCCCAGGGGCGTGTGGAGCCAGGACAAACTTGTCTCCACCCTGAGCAGGCTTCACTGAGGTGTCTCTGAAGACCAGCTCCGCCCTAAATCTACAGATCCAAAGGCAACTTCACCATCCCTGAAGGCTGCTGCCAAATGTCCCTGGAAATGCAAGGCTCCCAACGAAAACTCCAGTGCTCTCTGGTCTCCCCAGCACAGCTGGGGCTTGTGTGGCAGCTGTTGGTTCCCTCACATCACCAGCTCATTCAATTCAGACTTGTGAAGTGCCCGCTCTGTCCTAGGCAATGAGAGGGTAACCAGAGCCTCTGCCCTCCAAAGCTTTGCGCTACCTGGGAAAGACAGACAAGCCGTGGATCCCAAACATTGGCTGTCAGGACAGCAAGAGGTGTGGCAAAGAGTGTCATGTCGGCGGAGACCGGAACGAATGACCTTCTTATAAGGTAGCTGGAGAAGGCCTCCCACTTGACAGGCACCCCGAAGCAAATGAAGGAGACGGACACTCAGATGTGAAAGGGAAGAACGCTGCAGGGGAGAAGCAGGTCCCAAGCCCTGGTGAAATGGAGAAAGAATCGTACAGCCAGGCTGAGGCTTTCCAGTCTTTGGTGGCCTTGACACGGGTGGACGCCGAAGCTCACAGTCACACAGACTTCCCCTGGAGTCAGTGGCTTCGTCTTCTTGTCTCACAGAGTGAAATTCTAAAATAGGGGGGATCTTGAGAGAAGGGAAGAGGGGGGAGCCCCTGTGTGTAAGGAGCAGGGTGCAGGAAATAGGGTACCATCAAGGGTCCCCACCTAAGGGTCAGTAAGGCTTTTGCTGAACGGAGGCAGGGTGAGCATGGAGGATGAACTGGTTGGTCCAATCACCCTCCCACAAGGTGTCCTAGTGTTTCTCCATACCTGTCACATCCTCAACCCAGGCAGGGGGGCTCATTAGGTTGTATCAAAGGACAAGAAAAATGACAGGAAACCAGACCAGGAACCAAAGCTGCTTTCTGGCCTTCTGGGCCTTGGGCCAAGACAAAACCAAGGACACTTCTGGCTTCTGACCGAAGACAAGAATCAGGAGTTTACTCTCTTTTTATATGTGTATCTGGGTGGGAAGGCTTGTGCACATGTGGGTGCAGATGCTTGAGGACTTCAGAAGGACCCCAGGAGCACACGTGCATGGGGGAGGGGTGGGGACAGACACAGATGGACTGCCCCACATAGGTGATAGGAACTAAATTTGGGTCCTCTGCAGGGCCAGTATTTGCTCTTAGCCACTGAGCTGTGTCTCCAGCCCCTGAGGACAAGAATTACAACTGCTGGCTTTGGGGGTCCTTGCTGTAAAACTGCTGAAGCAGTTTCTACCCCTGTTCTCCATCCCTGGGTGAAAGGATGGGAGAGGCTGTGGGGAAACAGGGCTCTAGGAAAAGCCTGGTCTTGTTGACAGTAGAAGAGGGTTGGGGATTTAGCTCAGTGGTAGAGTGCTTGCCTAGCAAGTGCAAGGCCCTGGGTTCAATCAGCTCCAAAAAAAAAAAAAAGGACCAGACTAGGCTATATGACCCCTCCCTCACAGGATGTCCTAAACATGTATTCAGGTTGGGTCCCACTCCTGTTTCATGCTGACTGACTCCAAGTGAGCAGCACCCCAGTCAGAGCTATGGGGACTCTGCAGATCTGCAGCCTGAGACTCCTCCGAGGCCTCTGGATACCCTGCCTGTGCCCAGAAAGGCTTGGATTCTGACATTCAGGTTCCCTAAATGAGTGAGTGACACCATCCACAAGTGCAGGAGAGTTGGTATGCCATGGGGCGAGCTTTCACAGATCCGGGAAAACCTGGGGCTGAGGCCTGTCTAACTTGTCACTTACTGCTTCCTGATCTTTTCAGACACAGCATTGCTGCCCTGCTCCTGGAAGATGTGCTGAGACCAAGGCTTCGGCTCCACTTATCACAAACTCATGTGTTAACCCAGCTCAGTACTGTGCTCATCACGTGTGTTTACCTGCTCTCCTCCTTCACTCCCCTCCATCTCACTACCCCGGGTGACACGATCCACTAATGTGATCATCTGAGTGTTCGGCTGGAACTCCCAGCTCGCTCCTATGAAAGCCCAATTCCTCTCTCCAAACCCCGCCCACTCAGAGAATCTCCACCAAAGAAAAGGTGCCCAAAGCCCAGTTCTGAATTCTTGGCTGCCAAAGCTCTTCACCTGAGGTTTCCAGGAGCCCAAGACTAAAGAATACTATCGCTGGGCACAAACCCAGCTTATGGAGGACAGGCCATCACCTATCACCTACAGGGTATTTATAAACTCCCTGCTTTAGTTCAAACTTGTGATTTCTCCTGCCCCTTATACCACCTGGATCTCTGGGAGATGGAAGACTTACCGGGAGTTACTTTACTCAAAATAAACCTGTTCTTTTACTTTTTAAATTCAGCTTGATCTGGCTTATTGCATTGGCCAAGAAACCTACTATCAAGGTACTAAAAACCTATTAGTAAGTCAAACCACTGGATCTCTTTTCTGGAAATCATGATTAATGTAGTTGATAGTAAGCAGGGTACTAGAGATAGGATTTAGGAGTTTTATTGCCCATCCATCTAAAGACAAAAAGGACCTCATTGCTGGTGGATCGTGGGACAGTGACTGCCTATGGGATGCAGTTTTACAAATACTTAGCTGTGGTTCATTCAGTACAGGAGGGCCATGATTTAAATATGAAATGTCTCCCCACAGGTTCTCATGTTAACAGCTTGGTCTCTAACTGGTTAAGTCACTGGGAGCATGTTTTCAGGAACAATATCTTGTCCTGACGGGAGCCATAAGCCTAAGAGACCCTTGACACACATGCTGCCATATTTGGGCTCCTCCCCTCTTTTCCTAGATCTAGGCCTTGCTTAAGTCTCCATAGCACCAGAACCTCTTCCCACAAATACCAGAAGCTCTTCTCAGAAATCAGGTGAACGAGCTGCAGTTAAGCAATTAGGCAGTTAGACAAGAATAGATAGATAACCTTCAGAGCAACATTTCCTGCTGGCCGAACAGTCCATAATTAACTCCCTTCCTGCTCACAACCCCCTTTGCCTACCTACATATGCCTTGAGAGAAAAATAAAATTTTGGAGCTTGATCAGACATCCTGTCTTGCTCTCATTCTTTGTGTCTCTTGTCCCTCTCATTTACCAGCCCTCCCTTTAGGCCCCCGTTGAAGACCCCGCTGGCCGGGACACCAGTCCCCATCCCTGCTTCCTGGCCACCATGGAGGACCATTTCCACGCCACTAAACCCTCCCCACCCAGGGTGTCTGTCTCAGAAGGGCCCACATGATGATGTGAAACGTCTGAGAGTATGCGCTGAACTTAACCTTTTCCTCCAAAAGTGTTCCTCTCTGGCACTCGTCACAGTGATGACAAAGCTAATTAGCATATGGAGGGAGATGAGACAATGGGCTGGCAGAGGTTGAATGTACCAGGCTTTTTCTTTTGGGCTAGCTTAGGCTCATTTCTGGCTAGCTCTTACAATTTACATTAACCTGTTTCTCTTTATTTAGCTTTTGCCTCAGGACTTTTTGCTTTTCTTTCTATGTATCTTGCTTTCTCATGGTCTCTATGTCTGGCTGGCTGGTGGCTGCCTGGCTTCTGGCCCTGGGTGTCTCCCTCCTTCTCTCTTCCTCCTTCTTTCATTTCTCTGGAGTCTAGATTTCTCCTCCTATTTATTCTCTCGCCCTGTCAGCCCTGCCTATTTCTCTCCTGCCTAGCTATTGGCTGTTCAGCTCTTTATTAGACCAATCAGGTGCCTTAGGCAGGCAAGATGAAACAAATGTAACACATCTTTACACAGTTAAAGTAATATTCCACAGCATAAACAAATGTAATACATCTTTGCCTAGTTAATGTAATATTTCCAAAACAGCTGAAGGGCTTCATTGGTTTGGAAGAAATTATAAGGATTATGGGGGGAAAGGGTTGCTTTTGATAGCCTTATAAGCCCTGCAAAAATAAAAACTGTGGATGCAGGGAAGTTACTTAGGAGGCCAGAGGAGGACCCCATGACATTTTTAAAAGAGACACATTACTGGCAGCCACAAGGTAGGCTGTGCTGAACATTGGACCAAGAATCTAATTATAAGGGCAGACCGATAAAGCAAGTGAATGCATAGTCTCGCAAGTGTTTTATAGACTCTACCAGGTAAAGACTGAGACCCTGACACAGTACACGAGGACACTCGTGTAGAGAAGCCTTGAACTTCAGGTTCCTCTTAAGCCCTGTATGGCAGAAGAGGCAGTCCTCTCCCCTTGCCAATAGAGACCAGCCTCCCAGAGACCGTGCAGTGGTAACACCCACAGCAGAGTCTGTCCCTGAGGAACATTCAGAAAGCAGAACGCTTGACACCTGACAGTCATTTAGTGATCAGCACTGATGTGTGACCTCGGGAATGAACGGTAAAGAGGAGGCAACCTAGGACACCAGGGAAGCGAGACTCAAGGCTATGAGAAGGATTGCGTCTCCATCTACGGAAACCACCAGGAACGGGTCCAGAGTAGTGTTGGAGAAAGAGTTCCCAGAACTTAAGCATCTTCAGGAAAAGTAGAGGAGAGCGGCTGGAGGTCTGTAAATGCCAGGATAGGAAGCCTCAAAGGGTCTGACGGCTTCAAAGCAGCGCTTTGGGAGGATGCATGGGAATGAATGTCTGAGAGCATCAAGGAGGAGTGAGGAAGACACCAGGCCCACCGTCCCAAGCCTAGTGGTTCAGAGGCTGGAGAAATAAGAGCAGCCGCTACTTGAGAAAGCACAGGTAGACAACATCTTGGGGGTGGGGGGAGCTATGTTTCCAGAAGAGCAAGCAGACTCAGAGGAGCACGAGGGTTGAGGTTGAGGATGTAAGGTATTTTGCTATTGATTGACAGTAGAATATTCTCGTAAGTAGAAAGAGGAGAGTGCTGGCGGTATCATCCCAGGAGCACCCAGGGCCAAATAAGGACTAAGGAGGAGAAAGGATATCCTGGAAGGGAGAGATAAATGAATAAATAAATAAATATAAATGAATAAATAAATAAATAACGTGCCTGCTGAGCTTAGTCTAGGAGACCTCCCAGGCAGATGGTGGCAGAAGCGGGGAATGCTGGGAAAGAACCTTGATGAACATGTGGTCCAAGACCCCCTCTTTATTCTTGTCAAATGTACATAGACTTGGTGGCTACAGTCTAATTCCCAGGATCAGAGAGAACAGGTGTCAGGTCGAGTGTGAAATGTTGGTAATTCTGAGCTGTTGCTAGCCCCAGAGGTCAGACCTGAATCTACATCCTTGCCTGGGTAACTTTGAGCTTGGCGGCCGAGGCTCTCTAAGATCGTCTTAAACAGAGAGTTGATCTTCCTTTGTGGAATTATTGTGAGACTCAAGATGAGGAGAGCAGGTACAGGGCATGGGGCACCACTCCTACCAAGCATTCCTCATTTCAGACTGTTGAGAACATGACCCACCCCATCTGACTCAAAACCTTGACAGCAGAGTTCAGAAGATCTGCCCTGTTCTGACCAGTGTTTCTTCAACAATGTCTGATGGAGTTCTCTGGACTCTGAACATTTATTTTGTTGCTTATTTATTCATTTATGTTTAAAATATGGTTATGAGGTGGTGAGTCATAGTGTGTGTCATGCATGTGTATGCAGAAGAGCACAGGGAGTCATTATCTTTCTCTATCATTTTCCACCTAACTGTCTTGTGATGCCAGTATCTGACTAACCATGAAGCTCACCATTTTGGCTAGCCTGGCTGGCCAGCAAGCTCCCAGGATCCATCTGTATGGCATGCCCCCACAACAATTGGGATTAAAGGTATGCGTCACCATGCCTCGCTTTTAGGTGGGATTTGAACTCAGGTCCTCTCGCTTGCAGCGCAAGTGCTTTTAAACAATGTGCCATCTCCCCAGCCCCTGAATATTTATTTCTTTAAATGTCTAAGCTGGGAAAGGGTGAAACCGACATCTGAAAGGAACTACTCAGGAGTTTCTATGTTAATATAGACAGGACACACTCTCCAGATGATGCGGCTGAAGAGTGAGCCTGCCCCTCCCTGCTGGGGCTTTAGTAAACCACCAGACAGGGATGATGGAGGTCACTGTTTCCAGCTTCTGAGGAGGCTACTAAGTATTCAATAGAGGTTCAGGCTAGTCCAGTTGGTTCCTTGTGCTCAAGCTTGTTCATGCAGTCAGAGCAGTTAGTGCCCCGTGAGGGAGACGCCGTTCGAGACCCCCAGTGAAGACCTGAAACTGCAGATGGTACCGAACCCTGCGTACCCCGTGCGGCTGCATCTATGTGACTAATGCCCCCTCCTTTGTAGCTGAGTGCGCATCACGTGGAGGTTGTAGGAGTTCTGACAGAGAGGCAAGGACATGCCCCTTTTCTCTCTCAGTTTCAGATAGGAGATTCCTTACCACTTCAGATCACCACAACAGCAGAACAGAATTTTTTACAGTAGAAAACGTTTACCTTCTTGCTTAGAGCGCTTTATCACAACCCTCTGGCATGCTGTATCGCCAGCATCCTCACTCCCGCACTTCAGGACAGTTATTAGGGAAAATGAGGCCTCCCTGGCTGTGAGCTCAGCAGTGCTCTGTCATCTAATAACAAGTAAGTGGGAGACGGGTGGGTAGCATATACAGTGTGCACACACAGAGCTAAAGTGTGACTCCCATCCCAAGTGAGGACAGAGCTGGGTCGAGCATGACATCATCACACTGCTGAGAACACCTTATACCCTGAAATTTAAGAGCTAAAACATGAATAAATAAATACATCAGAAGTTGCTTATTTCTGGAATTTCCCATCTACTATTCAGACTGTGTTTGAGCACATGGAAAGGAAATGCGTAGGTCAAAGGAAACTGCTATAAAATATTGAGTACCAACTGTGTGCCAGGACTTATTTCAGACTATTCTGTCTGGAAAACAAACTACTGCCCCAGCTCTCAAGAGGAAGCTACCGACCTAAAATAGAAGATCAAAGGACATACATGAATGCAATCCATTGCTATATCGTAAGAAGTTGCATTAAAAGAAATCACCCAAAAGGCTGTAGTTTCCTCCAGGAATAAGCTGAATGATTTTCAGGAAATCTCCCAGTGGCCATGACACGGGCCCTGCATCAGCCCATTGCTGCTGGAGGCACCATAGCACAGATCCTGACTCTAAACTGGGCAACCTTGTGACTGCAAAATCAAAGGGGAGACTTTGAGAAGGTAGCTCTCAGGCTCCAGCCCCTGGGATACACAAATGTGCAAAGGATAACAATGCTGAGCTCTGACTGCCAGCCCAGCCTAACTCTATCCTTAGATGCATGGAGACTCTAGAAAAGATACAGTTTAGCTGGGCAGTGGTGGCACACGCCTTTAATCCCAGCACTCAGGAGGCAGAGACAGGCGGATCTCTGTGAATTCGAGGCCAGCCTGGTCTACAGAGTGAGTTCCAGGACAGCCAGGGCTACACAGAGAAACCCTGTATCAAAAAAGAAAGAAAGAAAGAAGGAAAGAAAGAAAGAAAGAAAGAAAGAAAGAAAGAAGGAAAGAAAGAAAGAAAGAAAGAAAGAAAGAAAGAAAGAAAGAAAGAAAGAAAGAAAGAAAGAAAGAAAGAAAGAAAGAAAGAAAGAAAGAAAGAAAGAAAGAAAAGAGACAGCTTTTGCCTTCTTGGAGACAGTATGCTAACAGGGGAGGTAGGTGATAAAAAACATTTAGTATGCTTAATGTCATTAATGAATGTTAAGACAATGAATGAGTCTGAGTAAAGAGATGGGGGCAGAAGGGACTGGGGTGATCTCTTAGGTATGATGGTAAGACTTTAATGGAAGGAGGAAACTTGTGGGTGTCTAGAGGTGTGTTGGTCAGCTTCCTGTCACTATAATAAATATGGATAGAAAAGACTTATTTTGGCTCACGGTTTCCAGATTTCAGTTTGTGCTTGGTAGACCTATACTTGTAGGCCTCTGGTGGGCATGCAGGGTGTCAACAGTAGGAAACAGCTGGTATCCTACAACTCCGGACTCCAGGAAACTACATTTCCCAAACTCCCTCACCCTCTAAGCTCTCTGCTATGTTAGTCAATGAAAGGCGCCTCTAGAAGACTGTTGTGGGAGAAAGGAAGCCAAGGTATTTCTCTTCCTCTTGCATTCTGGCTATGGATGATCTCTGGCAGCGATTATATCTCCCTTAGAACTCTTGATAGGTTGTGTCCACCTGTGAGCTCCCGCGAGACTTATCTTCTATCGTTAGCCATGGTTTCTAGGCTTTGGATACCATTCCTCCTCCCACTGTCCCTGTGTCTCTGGGAATGACAGCAGCTTCTGGTTCTTGCTTATCTCTAGAACACAGCCCCTTGTTTGGCTCCCCCCACTCATGTATCTCCACCAAAAGGACCTAGAACAATTTGTCTTCTAGACTAGACCGTAATGGATGCAGAGCCCTTTGGCAAAATCTTGGCAGCAAGTGTCATCTCCAAATGGCTCCTCCTCCATTTTTTTCCTTTGCTCCTCGGTTCAGCAGGAAAAGGACACTAGAGCATGTAGGCTGTGGCCTGGGGAATGACCTCTAAGTTAAGAGCAACAGAGAACAGTCTCCCTTGCCATGCACAAGTCACAGACTTTCCCATGTAATCCTAGCTCCACCTTACCTGGTTTTAAACCACCTCCTGCCTTCCCAGGATTCCACTAGGCAGTGTAACACACAAAATCCAAGAACCCTTGCCTGCAATATTTATTGAGTGTAATGCCCCTGAACCTGGGCTCTGTGGTGATATATTGTGTTCCCTAATAAAGCTTGCCTGAGGATCAGAGGGCAGAGTCAGCCACTAGATTAGACATAGAGACCAGACAGAAGTGGCACACAACCTTAATCTTATTACTTGGGAGGCAGAGATCTGTCTGGAAGTCAAGGCCACACTGGAAACAGAGCCAGGCAGTGGTGGCACACACCTTTAATCCCAGGAAGTGACGACAGGGTGGAGAAAGGTATAGAAGGTGTGAGGAGACAGGAACTAAAGCAGTTCAGCTGAGACCCTTTCGGGTGAGGACTCAGAGGCTTTCAGTCTGAGGATTTGTGGAAACAGGATAGGCTGAGGTGAGGTGAGGTTGGCTATGGCTTGCTCTGCTTCTCTGATCTTTCAGCTTTCACCCTGATATCTAGCTCTAGGTTTTTTATTAAAAGACCATCTAAGATGTGAACAACAGGGTTCCTCATATCTATAAAATGCATGTCAGGGCCTCTGCTATAGTGCTGGGCAGTTGGATGTGATAATGAGTAGGAAAGCTTGGAGTGACTGGCATAGAGAGGCCTCAAAGCATGTGTATATTCCACACCCTGGGTAATCCCCCCACGGCTCAGTGTTCATCACCACCCCCGCTTTGCTGACTCATTCATCTCTCACTCATTCAGTAAGTCTACAAGCATTTTGTGTACATCTAGTTTGTACCAAGCAGTACTATGGGGGATATTCAAATCGGCTGACTTGGATCTGGCCTGCAGGGACCTAGAGGAGATTGAATGTGTCCATTAGTGACCATGAGACACAGGAAAAACACCAACTGAGCCTACAGGAATCGAGAAGAACCAAGGACTCTGGGACATGTCAGAGAGCTCCGTGCAGGGGTTCTTGGCCATTTTTATGCCACAAGTTCCAATGGTACTTGAGACTTGGGGTGCTTGGAAATGCAGAAAATGAGATCTCTAGGATGACAGAAAGAGACAACTGCTTTTGAAATCCAAGTAGCAAATGATAAAGAATCGAGTCTGTGCTATGCACGGTGGCTCACATCTATAAATCCAGCACTTGGGAAACAGAGTTCAGGGCCAATCTAGGATTCAGAGTGAGACGTTTGCTCTCTCAAAAAATGGTGAGTGAGTGGTAGAGCCTAGAATGCCCCAAATTCTGGATTTGATCCCAACTTTGCAAAGAGAAAAGCCTGTAAAAGAAAAAAGCAAGAGTTGCTTTATTATCACACTAAGCAGCACGAGCTAGTGGTGTTCTTGACAACTGTGACTTCTGGGGAGTACAGACTGATCCCCAAACCCTCAGACCTGAAATGCCCCACAATCTGAATACATCCACTTACAAACATTTCAGATTAGGGATCACAAATCGTACTGTGGGATATTTGTGACCACTAAGACACCTGTGCTCTCTTTTGTTGACAAAGCTGTGGAATGACTAATTCTATGGTAGTGTGCTGCCGACATTCATAGTGCAAGGAAGCGCTGCACTGGGAGTGGAGGCTGCTGAAATTAAAGATACTGTTGCTTTGTCCGTTCTGGTCCAGACGGCCCTGCATTTCCTCATGGGTCCTTCGGTATCCACACGAAGAAGCCCTGTGCAGTGTGGAACCTGAACTTTGGGATCAGAAGCCTGACTTCCAGTCCAGGTACTATCACTCACTGACCTTGTGACCTTTACGAGTGACAGTCTCCGCATCTGGAAAACGGGAAGTCTGTGACATCGCTCAGGAGTTCCGGGGATTAAAGGTATATTGAGGTGGCCAACCCCTTTACACAGTGCCTAAAACCTAGTATCTGCAGGGTGGGCAGTGATTCTGTCAATGTGAAAACTGGTCGCGCTGAGTCTGTCTGTGCTGCCAACCTGATTCCAAACCCAGAAGGACCCATCCTGTTCCCATGGGTCAGAAGGATTCCTAAGCTACTTTATACTCAGAAGCGGTCTCCTCGTTCTGAATGCTGAGGTCCCCAGGAGTCCACCTCCACTTCAGGGAGGGAGAGCCAAAATGGTGTTGGTCAAAGGGTGGGGATCTTCCAGAGCTAGAACTAGCCAGCTCTGAGGGCTTGCATAGAGCACCCATCTGCACAGGTGTGCATCAGGGAGGACTTGCAAAGAAGTAGAGACTGAGGCCAGCTTACAAGGGAGTTGTTCCCTGTTTCCAATGCTTCTCAGCTAATCCTAACTGCTCCCTTTCTGTCCACTCCCTGACATGATTTGTCTACTGGAAGATACTCAGGTCTCTTTTCGTCGGGCACCTGCCTACCTTGCCAGCCTCTGTCTCATAATTAACCCAGTCTCACACACATCCCAGAATTTTCAACTCCGACCCTTTCCACCACTGCGTTCTGCCTGATAACCCTATGCCCTCTCCAGGCCATGTCCTTCCCAGCCTATCTGAATGACCCTGTCCCGGGAGTGACCTGCTCACCTCTAAGCTCCCAGCCAGGCCTGAAGCCCTTGACTTCACTCTGCATGTCCCCATCAGCAGCCCTGTGGTGGTTTGAACAAGACTGACCTTCACAGGCTCATACATTGACTGCTTGGTCTCCAGTTGGTGGAACTGTTTTGGGAAGAATTAGAAGGTGTGATCTTGTTGGAGGAGGTGTGTTACTGGGGGTGGGCTTTGAGATTTTAAAAGCCCATGCCACCATTCCCAACTAGTGTTCTCTCTCTCTCTCTCTCTCTCTCTCTCTCTCTCTCTCTCTCTCTCTCCCCACCCCTTTCCCCCTTGAGGTTGTTGTTTTAAGAAGTGAGCGCTCAGCTACAGCTTTAGTACTTGTCTGCCTGCCTGCCTGCTGCCATGCTCCCCTCCATAACAGTCATAGACTCTAACCTTCTGGAACTATGAGCCCTAAATTGAAATCTTTCTTTCAGAAGTTGACGTAGCCATGGTGTCTTATCACAGTGGTAGAAAGTGACTAGGACACACCAAGTCTGACTTCCCGACTCAAGTGAACAGCCCCTTGGAGTGAGACCCTCGGGCCTCAGGTCTCACCCAACTGCCATTGCTAGTTCCATACCCGTGAAAGACACAGGAAAAGAGAACTGGACCTCAGCCCTCTTCAAATGACCTTAAAAGAATAGGTATCTGACTGGTCCTGGGAGCCTAAGCACTTCCCATCCAAGGGCCTCTCAGCCATCTACCCATTTATATATCCACTCAACAAGTACTTGCTGCAGGCTAATTTATATGCTAGGCATTGATCTAGGAGCTAGAACAGCAGTCGGGACTGGTGAGGATCCTGTGCTATTGGAACATACATTCTAAGGAGGAAAGGACAGAGGCAGAAGGAACCCATGGACCATGTAGTATGCCCAATGTCTATCACGGTCTCTGGAGACCAAAAATAACAGAGGCAAGGGAAGAGGAGCCCCAGCGCCTTTTCTCTCCTTAATGAGGCACTTAGAGAAAGCCTCATTAAGAAGATGACAAGAGCCAAAGATAGCAGAGGTAAGGGACAGTCACTCAATTATTGAGGAGGGGCATTTCAGACAAAGGGAGCCCTCAGTGAGTTTCATGTTGCTGCTGTGGAAGCAACAAGCCCAAATGCAGTGACTTTAAGCAGCACTCTTGCAGTTCTGTGGGCCAGAGTCTCTCAACAGTAAAATCAAGGTCTAGACATTTGACTCATCCTGGAGACCTCACAGAAGAAACCGCACCTCCCGCTTGACATTCCTTAGCCCTTGGCTCTACCATCACAACTTTGGTCTCCAATGTCACAAACCTTCTCTTTTGTCAAATCTCCTTCTTCATCTTTCCTATGAAGACACTTGTGATGATATTGACCTACTCAGCTAATCCAGAATCATGTCCCCATCTCAAAATCCTTAACTTAATCATACCCGCAAAGTCTCTTCCATGGTCATGGGTAATATCCACAGGTGCCTGGAATTAGAACAGGGAGATCTGGTGGTATGGAGGGCCCCACATTGAACTTGCCATAAGCACCAAGCACAATGACAGAAGTACGACCACATCTGGGTATTTGAACAATAAGGGAAGGAGTGTTGCAGAGAGGGTGTAGGGCTGGGCAGAGGAGGATGTGGTCCAAGTTATGGACCAGGGTGGGTGGGGCCAGGTTTTAACATTAGCTGTGATGTTACCCATTCCTCTAAAATCTCAGAATCATAGGGTTCAAGGCTGTCCACCTCTTACTCTATTGAAGTCCAATTCTTCTAAGTAGCTCAGATCTTTCAGGCTTAGATGCTCCCTGAGGACTTTGAATCAAACAGGAGAGAAACACCAAACATTTTTCTAGGGATGTAGGCCCAGGTCTGGAAGGTATAGACATCACTGCTACCCACTTCTGATGTCCAGAACTAGTCACATGCCCCTACCTATACATAAGGACTACATTTAGAGTCTTCCTTTGTGCCATAGGGAGAAAATGAAACCATTTTGCAAACACACAACAGCCTTTCTTTTGTCATGACCCTGGGAGACACTAAGAATGTTGACTGTCACTTAAGAGAGATGGGAGGAAGCCCTTTGAATGAGTTGGGCAGAAGAGTGGTATGATTTGATTTAAAGTTTATTAAACACACACACACACACACACACACACACACACACACACACACACACATTATAGCTCAACTGCAGCAGTGAATCTGACTGTTTGCATTTGTCAAAACTCACTGAATTGTACCTTTAAAAATCTGAGAATTTTATTGTATGTAAATTGTATCTCAACAGAGCTGACTTTTTAAAAGAATCACAGATTGTTATTTTTAGAAGAAATTGGGGTACAGAGAGGGTAGAGAAGCAAGAATAAATGTGGGAGAAACTAATTCAAAGATTCTTGAAAGAATCTGGACTCAGAGTGTAGTCATGGAGGTGACAAGCAGCTGGGTTTGAGGTGGGGTTGCAGGTGAAGGTGAATGAATGGGGCTTGCCGACACAACAGGCACAGTAAACAGGGTTAACACCTGGGATTTAGATTTAGGCCTCTTGGTACCAAATCGTGCTCCACTGTTTACTTATGACCTTAGGTAAGCAGCTCCATAAATAAAAGCCTGGGTTTCTTTCTCTGCTAAGTGCAGATGCCAATAATAATAAAAATGATCTCATGGGGTGTTAGGCAGTAGGATGGTGGTGTCTTAGGGTTTCTATTGTGTAGCTTGAGGAGGCAAGGGTTTATTTCAGCTTACACTTTCAAGTGACAGTCCATCACTGAGGAAAATCAAGGCAGGAGCCTGGAGGTGGGAGCTGATGCAGAAGCCAAAGAGGAATATTACTACTGTTTGCTCCTCGTGCTTGCTCAGTCTGCCTTCTTATGCCCAGGGATGGCACCACCCACAATGGGCTGGGCTCACTCCCATCAATCACTAATTAAGAAAATGCCTTACAGCTGGATCTCATGGAGGCATTTTCTCAATTGAAGCTCCCTCCTCTCTGGTGACTCTAGCTTGTGTCAAACTGACATAAAACTAGCCAGGACAGGTGTGATGTATGACAAATACTGACCTAGGCTCTGACCTCCTTGAAAGATGGCTGATCTGAACCCTCATTACCCATGTCACCTCCTTCACTGGTCATGGTTGAACACCCCCAGGGAGGGTGTTCTGGCTTTCCTGAGGCAGTCCAGCCACTGTGCAGCTAACTTTGGTATTTCAAAGGTCCTTCCTGGGCCTGGGAGAGAGCTCAGTCAGAAAAGTATTTGTCAAGTCATGCAGTGGTGGCGCACACCTTTAATCCCAGCATTCGGGAGATAGAGGCAGGCAGATCTTGTGAGTTTGAGGCCAAGCTGGGCTACAGAGTGAGTTCCAGGACAGCCAGAGTTGTTACACACAAAGAAACTGTCTGGAATACCAAAATTGAAATGATTTGTCTTAAAACATGAAGACCCAAATTCAAGACCCAGAACCCATATAAAAAGGGCAACAATAGTGGTATGCATTTGTAATCCCAACACCAGGGTAGTGGAGACAGGATTTGCTGCAGGCAAATCAGAGGCTTTGTCTTAAGAAATAAGGTGGAGGCTGGAAAGATGGCTCAGAGGTTAAGAACATTGACTGCTCTTCCAGAGGACCTGGGTTCAATCTCCACCAGCCACAGGGCAGCTCACAACTGTCTGTAACTCCAGGATTCAACACCCTCACACAGACTTACATGCAGGCAGAACACCAATACACACAGAATAAAAATTAAAATTAAAAAAAAGAAAGAAAGAAGGCTGAACAAGTTAGGTGAGCAAACCAGGAGGCAGTATTCCTTCATGGGTTTCTGCATCAGCTCCTGTCTTGACTTCAGTGATGGACTGGAACCTATAAAATGAAATTAACCCCTTCCTCCCCAAGCTGTTTTTGCTCGTGATGTTTTATCACAGCAACTGGAAGCAAACTAGAACACAAATCATCACCGTATTTAACATAACCTACTGCGTGTCATAGACTGCAGCACACTGAAGAGCAGGACTCATTATCCCATCATCCCAGGGACAACCAGGAGTTGAAGTACCCTGCATCAGGACAGAATAAGTAACTACGTGTCACCAGCCCAGGAAAGGATAGGAATGCAAAATCCAAACTATGATTTATACTGAAAATGTATCACTCTTGCAGCATTGGGAAGTTTTAAAAAAATGTAGTCAAGCTGGGGGGTATGTGTGAGTTGTTTTTATGTTTGCTGTAACTGAGAAGTATGCAGTGTATTTGAAAAAGGTTTTACCCTCTAAAACTAGTTCAAGTTTATGATTTTTTTTTCAGAGCTGAAGACCGAACCCAGGGCCTTGTGCTTGCTACCACTGAGCTAAATCTCCAACCTGAGTTTATGGTTTTGATGCTAATAATAAGAGTAAAACATTTAAGCAAGGCATGGTGGTACAAGCCTGTAATGCCAGCACTTGGGAGGTAGAGGCAAAAGAGTCAGGAACTCATCCTGGACTCACAACACATTTGAGGCTAGCCTGGGTTACCTAAGCCCTTGTGTCAGTAAAACAGACCAAATAAACCAGACCAAAAAGAGTAAAATGTTTGCTGTTGTTAAAGCTTGCCTCATGACTTGTTAAGACATAAAACAGGACCAGGGAGATGGATCAGTGGATAAAGGAGCCTGATGACCCAGTCCCATCCCCAGAACACAGGTAAAAGGCCGGAAAGCTGATGAGTGATAAGCATCTGCAATCCCATCATTCCTATGGAGAGGAAGTAAAGATGGAAGATGGGAGGTGGAGATAGAATCAGTCAGAAGGTCTCAAGGCAGCTAAGCTGGAGTGCACTGTGCCTCAGGTAGAGATGCCTTGCCTCAAAACACACACACACACACACACACACACACACACACACACACACACACACAATTAGTTCAAAGAAAACATAAGGGCTGGGCATGTAATCTCTGGATTTGAGATGCTGAGGCAGAAGGATCCCAAGTTTGAAGTCAGCCTAGAATAAGCAAAAGACCCTACTTTAAATGGCCAAACACTAAAAAATAAAAATAAAAAGATGACTCAATGGGTGAAGGCACCTGCCGCCAAGTCACCCCCAAGACCCACATGATGGCAGGAGAGAACTGACTACCACAGTTATCATGTGACTTCCATATGAACTCCATGGTACTTGTATAAATTAATAAATAAATATTTTTTAAAATAAAATACAAATGTCAGAGGTGGGTGGGAATGGACAGGTAGGTCAAGACCTAGGATTGGCTGGCCAGACAGACTTGGTGTTGTCTCACTGGAAACTGACAATTATCTTCTAGAAACCTCAGCTTTATCACCTGCAAAGAGACCACTGACGGGCTGACCTCACAAGGGTCACTGAACAGGGGACTGCTGTGTTGAGACACAACTCGGGTCTAGCACTCAGTCTGGGCATGAAGCGCCCACTTGATAGATATTTGCTATTATTATAACTAAAAATGCACTAAGTGTGGCTTTCTCTATATTCTTTTCCTTCTCCTTTCCTTCCTCCCTTTCTTCCTTTCTCACAAGTTGGCACGAAAATCATTTTCTGTTTCCTCACCTCCAATTAGATATTGATCAGAGCATCTGATTGAGAATGAGCACTTAATAAAAGTAAATAAGTTCTGACATTTTATTTTTACTCTTGAATAAAAATGCTCACCACCATCCTGAAAATGAGCCGTCACATTTTATTTAACAGCAGAAAAAGATTTGTACATTTGGCCCTGCAGGAGCCCAGGAATCTATTTTCATTATAACAAACATTGATTTTGCATTAAAAAGTCTCATTATTTGAGATAATGACTGCTGGGCTCCTTAGTTATTCTTTTGGTTCCTAAATCATTAAAACTCTAACATTTAAAGAGCAAGTGGGACAAACCTCAGTGGCTCCCAAATTGTCACCAATGAGTGGTTCCCTGGATGCCCTCCTGACGGACAAGATACAGGATGCCTGGAGGCATCGGAAGCCACGCAGCTAAGCCTAGCTTGGTCTCTTGTGCTTCCACAGTTCCACATTCAAAAAACGGACCTAATTCTTTAACAATCAGTTCACAAAGAGAAAGAAATGCATCGGGGCATTGGGGCCTCTGTTTTCCATGTTCCCATTCAATCTGTTCTTTAAACAAATCTTAAGTTTAAAGGGGCAGGAAAGAGGACAGAAGCAGAGTTTGTTCCCTGACTGGGCGTTGGTGGCCCATCAGTGGTTAGGTGGTATATATATATAGTAAGAGGTACTTGGCAGGGCCCAACCTCTCGTCCTCAGCCACATAAATGATTGACTCCCGCAGTGCACCTCCTGGGTGGGTTTCTACCTTTATTCTCTCTCTTCCAGGGCATTTATGCTGCCAGAGACCTGGCTGGACATCTCATTGGCAAGCCACAAGTGACACAAGGGAGGTTTGCAGAATCTCAACCGCCTGCGCCGATTTGGATAATGTATTCATTCAGGAGCCAGAGCTGAGCTTTAAACAAAGCATAATCCTGCCTGCATATCAATTTCCCCAGGCTGGCGAAGGGGGAAAGGAAAAGCCCAGAACTACAGTGCTTTCTGCAGCCGCATCTCCGCGCGGGGTTTGGCAGCGGGGACGTCCGAGCGGCATTTGTAGTCTCCCGGTTCATTAACAGGAGCACAAGGCAAGCAGGGGGAAGGTGGGAAGTGAGTCATAAAATATGAAAGGACTTCCCTGGAAATTGGCATCAGTGTGATTTATTCTATCCAGACCCTGGCTCAACTATTTGAAAATAATTGAATAGTTGATACCCACTGCCACTTCTAAATGATGGGAACATGGGCTGGGCTGGGATGAAGGACGCCGCACTAGGAGGAATTTGAGATGCCCCAGCCTTCTGGAAGAGGTGAGAGAATTCTCCCTGGGCACCTGCTGTAGCTTCCAGTCTCTTCTCCTAGGATGCCCCCCCTCACTGGCTTCCTGCTTCTGCCAAGTCATGACCACTATGTGTAAGCACTTCAAATACTACCGTTTGTCCTTGACATTTCGTGCTAAACGTTCTTTGTAGAAGTCATAGATGTAAAAATTTAGATAAACCACACGTGCTCATGGCAAGAAATGCAAGCTTAGAAATATAAGGAACATGTCCCCTCTCTGCATAGACATGTATCCCTAAGATTGCTACCACTAACATTTTAAAGTTTGTCCTTCTGGAGATCTTTCTGTATCTGTAAACACACACATACACAGACATACAGACACACACATATTTATATAGACTTTAAAGCTTTTTAAAAATATGTCTCACCAGGCATAGTGGCACAAACCTGTAATCCCAGTACTCAGAAGACTGAGGTAGAAGATCTTGAAATTAGCTGGTACACACTTTTAATCCCAACAGTCCAGAAGCAGAGACAGGCAGATCTCTGTGAGTTCTAGGACAGCTAGGGCTACACAAAGAAACCCTATCTCCAAACACAAAAAGAAAAAGAAAGAGAAAGAGAAAAGAGATAAAGAAAAAGGAAAAAAGAACTTGAATGTAAATCCAGGCTGAGCTACAGTGAGAACCTGACCTGAAAAAAAAAAATGTATATATGAGCCAGGCCTGGTAGCATATGCCTTTAATCCTAGTACTCAGGAAGCAGAGGCAGGTAGATCTCTGTGAATTTGAGACCAGTCTGGTCTACATAGGGAGTTCCAAGACAGCCAGGGCTACATGGAGAGATTCTCTCTTTCTTCCTCTCTCTCTCTCTCTCTCTCTCTCTCTCTCTCTCTCTCTCATACACACACACACACACACACACACACACACACACACGTATATGTGTATTTGTGGGGAGTATATATATATATATATATACACACATAATCTATTTGCAATTTTTTCAGTTAACAATGTTGTGAACATCTTCTTAGGTCAGCATATATAAGTGTGTCATCTACATCTTCTGGGGATTATTTCACTTCTCCCTCTACTGCTGGGAATTATGGTATATCCCATGTTTATCGCAGGCAATATGACTGTGCCACCATGTACATATCCAGACACGTGATCAATGTGTCTACAGAACTCACAGCACTGTCAGCACAAAATCTCAATATGTGACCTGTAAGGATTTTCTCTACTGTTGTAAGTATCTCAGTTATCACACATACTATTCACAAACCCATCTGGTGATTACAACTTGTGTAGCAGGAAGAAAAATAAATCTATACAAAGTTATTCTATATGAGGCTGGGTATTTTTGTGTGATCCTTTTCCTGTGGAGACATGAGCAAATGTCTGTTCACCCTACACAGGACACCAAGAACCAACTGAAGAAACAACCCCACCCAAGTCTAGCTTAGTGAACCAATATGTTTACAGGATTATTTAAAGGAGCACAGGTGAGGGTGTTACTTCCAGGAGCTCAACTGATTGAAAGGCACTTGTGGGCATTGGAGAGATGGCTCAGCAGTTAAGAGCACGGGCTGCTCTTCCCAATGACCTGGGTTCAATTCCCAACATCTCACAGCTTTCTATAACTCCAGTTCCAGGGAGTCTGACATCTTCACACCAATGCACATAAAGTGGAAAAAAAAAAAGTTAAGTAGCTCAAAAGCATTTGTGTCACCAGGAAGCCTGCCCCAGTCAAGGTCTCTCTGACTCATGAAAACTGTATCCCTAGCACTCCTATAACTTGGAGGAAGTACCACTGAACGCCTCCCGTCCAGCATTTTTTATTTCTTTTATAAAGTTGGAGCCAGATTTTGTTGAGCCTGTAAGTTTCAGGAACTTCCTGAGTCTTAGGAGAGTCCCTCCCTTCAGGAGGGAATGCTTCAATTCAGAGGAAGCAGTTACACAATAGCCTTTGGAGAGAAAAAGGGGACCAGTCCTGTTTGGGATCTAATGAGCCTGGAAAGGGATACTAATGCCAAGAAAGGATTGAATGGAGCTTAGAATTTGGAGTTTCCTGAGGACCTGGGAGAGATGGAAATGGGCCAGGAGTTCTGGGAAGAGGAAAATGGTAACAATGCAGCAGAAGATGGAGGAGATTTGGCTGATGAGTTTTTAGGACTGGATGTTAGATCTTCACTTAGGAAGTGTAGGGAAATCCATCATAGTTTTGCTTGTTTGTGTGGGACAGACACTCGGCTTTAGCTACCTGGAAATATTCCTGGATGGTCCTAGCCACTGATTTAAAACAAAAAACAAAAAACAAAAAAAAAAAAACCCTGGCTCTCCGGACAGCCAGAGACCAGAGGACTCTCCCTGAGCAAAGAGGTCCATCCTGGAGCTCAAGAACCAGCAAATGAAGACGAGTGCTCCAAGATCTCCGGGCAGGTTCAGCCGTATAGACAGAAAATGAGGACAGGAATCCCCACCAAAACATGTAGAGGAACACTGGCTGCATAGACAGCGGCTCCCATTTGGCTCTGCCCCCAGTTTTGTAGTCTTGGGTCTCACTGGTTGCTGTTCCAGCACCAAAGCAAGCTAACTCTTTGCCACACCCCTCCCCCACTTGCCCTACACACAGAAGATAACTGTGGCTGTCCCCGGCCCAGGACCCTACTGCACACTACAGCACGGCAGCCCTTCCCTCTCTCTGCATGTCCTTCCCCTCTAGATTCATTCCTCAGTAACAGAGTCTCAACAGAATCTGTCCCCCTTCCTCCCCAGGTCTCCATACCATTAACCAGTGATCCCTCACAGTCTAGACAGCTCCCAGAGGAAGAGACCCCCGGTCAATCATCCTTCTGACCTCAGACAGGCAGCAGTTTTTGAAAAGCTGACCTTGAGCTAGAAAGCCTGCTGAGCACACTGAGCCCTGTCCCAGTCCTGACAACATCCATGTGGTGGTCCTGGGGGCCCCCCAGGCACTTGCAGGTTTATTTCAAGGAGACCACATGTCCACCATTTGCATACAAAGGGGAGAGGAGGGAGGTCACTATGGCTATTTGCCTCTTTTGTTATTGTTGTTTCTTTCTTGATTTTTCATTCTGTTTTTCTTTTTGATATTTTTTTGTTGTGGTAGCGAGCTGTTTTTGTTGTTTGTTTAATTTTTATTTGGTGAGGTTCTTTTTTTCTTGTTTTGATTTTTTTGTTTTTGTTGTTGTGATTTATTTATTTTTAATATTTACTTACTTATTTATTTTTGGTTTTTCAAGACAGGGTTTCTCTGTGTAACAGCTCTAACTGTCCCAGAACTCACTTTGTAGCCCAAGCTGGCCTCAAACTCACAGAGATCCTCCCGCCTCTGCCCTTCTGAGTGCTAGGATTAAAGGTGTGCACCACCACCTCCCTGCTGTTTACTGCTTTTATAATACAGGCTCTCTCCACCCACATCTTGCTTGCTTCAAACTTGCTCTGCAGATCAATTTGATCTCAAACTGGCAATCATCCTCCTGCCTCTGTTTCCCCAGTGCTGGAACTAGACTACGCACCACTATGCTAGGACATTTTTTGGTTTTTTGTTTTTTGTTTTTCAATTTGTTTTTAGAATCGAAATAGGGCTTGCTGTGAACTCTATTCCTCACGTCATAGATAAAGTAACTGAGACTCCCAAGTCTAGGACTTGGCCACATTACACAGTGGTTCATTAAGCCAAGTTAAAACTACATTTCCCAGGGCTCTCTTCACTATGAAGTTCTGATTAAGGTAGACACCAGAGGCAGGCATGGAAGACCAGGAAAATGGACGTGGAGCCTTGTGCTCTCAGTCTACATGGGCTCAGATGAGGCCACACTGTGCCTGTGAGTATAGCCTAGCTGCTGACTTACCTATGAGAAGACCCTCCTGGATGTCCCTCCTCTGGCCCCTCCAAATTTGGGTCCAGGTGGGTATGCAGTTCCGGGATGAAGCAGCCAGTTCTTCTATGTGTTGTCTTATGATCTGCTGGAGCATAGAAGCAGCAGAAGGCTGATGAGCCCAGCGTGCATCGAGCCCAGCGTGCATCAAGCCCAGCATGCATCTGCTATGGGTCCTGGCAGGTCTACTATGGTCTTGTGCCTCCCGAGCAAACCATCCTTCCAAGTCTGTTTGTACTATTCTCCCCCCCTCTCTGCCCACCTTCACTCATAGACTGGCCCTTCCCCACACCAAGCACATTGTCCCCATCAGGCCCCAGGGACACTTCAATCTGCCTGCTCCACACACCCTCAGTAGACTACAAGGCAGGCATCTTGTCTGGGATCCGCATTTCCCCTGGAGAAGCCTATATTTCTCCTGGTCCCTAGGCCCTTGACCTCAGAGCTGCCGCTTATGCCTACGGTCCCGAGGACTCTATTAATCAGACAGTAAATATGTCAAAACACCAGCTCAGGCCATCGCCCAGGCAAGCCTCAAGCCAGCCCTTCCTCACACTCACTGACACCTCCATGCTGAGCTAAGACTTATTGCTGCTCACCATGACCAGTATCCCCGTCATCCATAGCAGTCAGGGGTCGCCACACCTGGAGGACTGAACAGGGGGCTTTCAGGACATACCCCTTCCCTCACTCACTTCCCTTCCTGTGGAAGGCTCCAGGGAGTCTCAAAAGTTCCTTCTGAGAAAAAGGCGATAATGAGGCTGTGGAAACAGATGGATCTGGGCTCTGGTTTCTTGTTCACCACATGTTAGTTCTGTGACCATGAAGAAGTTGCATACTGTCTCCAAGCTTTAGAAACTGTGGTTTGAATTAAACTGGTCACCAGAGGCCCATAGGTAGCGAGTGGTACTATTATGACTTGTCACCTTATTGAACTAAGTGTGGCCTTGCTGGAAGAAGTGTGTCACTGGGGGCAGGCTTTGGGGTTTCAGATGCTCAAACCAAGGCCCAGTGTCTCACTCTCTCTCCCTGCTGCCTTTGGGAATGTAGAACTCTCAGCTACCTCTCCAGCACCATGTCCGCCTTCACACCGTCATGCTTCCCACCATGACGATAATGGAGCAAATCTCTGATCTTTAAGCCAGCTCCAATTAAATGTTTTCCTTTATAAGAAAACATTTTCTATAAGAAAACCCTGTGGTCATGGCATCTCTTCACAGCAATAAAACCCTAAGACAGACACTTCAACTCTAAAATAAGGATGTTAGTGTTAACCTAATCAGTGTGCTGTGAAGATTCAGTAAAGTGCCATGTGTGAAGTGCAAAGCCCAGAATCTGACACGTTATAGTGTGCCTTTTAAGTGGAAGCCATTATTCTTGTCATTAATATTGCTGTTGGGATTTTTAAAAAATCATTATGGCCACTAACCTATGTGCTCCGTGTGGGCAGGGACGGTGTCTGGCTTGTTTTCTCTACTACAAGTGTTTAGTGTATGATAACACTCAATGCCTTCTTGTTAAATGAGCAAGTGTCTAACTGCTGGGTTGGGGAGACAGCTCAGTGGGTAAAGTCCTTGCTGTGCAAGCCTGAGAACTTGAGTTTAGATCCCCAACATCTATTTAAAAAACCACTGCAGTAGCATGTGCCTGTACTTGTGGCACAGAGAGACAGAGACAGGAGGGTCCTAGTCAATTGGTGTGCTCTAGGTTCAATGAGGGACACTGTCTCAAAAAAAATAAGGTGGAGAACAATAGAGGAAGAGATCTGATGTTGACCTCTGACCTCCATATGTGTACACATAGGCATATTCATCCACCCACACAACATGCATGCACACCAGTCTATAACTACGAACCTATCCTGCACAATGTGTGTTATGGATAAAGTAGGCATAGCTGAGGAACAGAGAATTCTATAGGTCAGGTCCTGTTAGAAACCCTTCCATTGGCCTGGCGGTGGTGGCACATGCCTTTAATCCCAGCACTCAGGAGGCAAAGGCAGGCGGATCTCTGTGAGTTTGAGGACAGCCTGGTCTACAAAGCAGATGCCAGGACAGCCAGGGCTATTACACAGGGAAACCCTGCCTCGAAAAACCACGAGAGAGAGAGAGAGAGAGAGAGAGAGAGAGAGAGAGAGAGAGAGAAAGAAACCTTCCCATTAAGACTGTTCTGTGACCTCTTCAAAATTTTTCTTTGACAATCTGCCAACTACTGACCAACAGACAACTGTGCTGTGATTCTTCCATGTGCCAAGTATATCCACACCTACCAGTACCAGACCACACCTCCAAGCACTACACTCACCTTTGGACAGCTCTGTCCAGCACACGTCCTTCCTTTACCACAGAACTTTACAAATAGGATTCAACCTGATACAAAAGTCCACTTTAACAGGTGAAGAAAACAAGGCACATGACCTTAAGTCAATTTCTTGTGGTCTCCAACTTGACTTCAAACTTTACCTCATGCCTGCCATGTACAGATCATAGACAACTCATACACTCTGCAAGGTAGCTATTAGCATCTACATACACTGAGGCTCAGAATGAGTATCTTGCCTAAAAGCACACAGCTAAGAAAATTTTATAATGCACAGTAGATTCTAAAATTGGTACAAAAGTTGCATTGAGTTAAACTTCAATTGCCTCTGAGCTGTTTTGCATGTTGCCCAGCACAATCATTTTTGCCTAACTAATACTTGAGTGTGAGAACTGATGTCAGGACATGAAATCATTCCACTCCTTAGCCTGTAGGTCCTCAGTTACCCTGTGGCCCAACAGAAGCAAGAGAGAGGATTTAGAGCATCCACATAATGCAATCCGTTGGCAGTATCTACTGACCTCATATGTGAGCAGATAGCATTGTGGGGCTGGTTTAATGAGTAGCATGGACAGGCATGCAGCAGGTGCACAATGTGTGGGTCAGATTTAAATATGAAAGAATACACATCACACAGGAATAAGAGAACCTCAGTGATGGGACAAACAGAATCCGGGCTCCTACCCTCTGATGTACAGGTCAAGGAAATATACAATGAGCAGGTAAGCTAATAGTGAGTATACAATAAGAGTCAGGTAGTGCTGTGTTGTGAGGAGAAAACAAGTAGTTTAGAGACTGGGAGATAAGCTTCTTTGCAGGAAGATGTCTCAAAGGACATGGTGACCTTTCAGCAAAGAACTAACTGGTCTAGCCTAGGAAAATGGGTTCACATGCCAACAGAGGGATGAGGTAAAAGCTGCTAATGTCAGTGTTTAGATTTAAAGTGATTCTGCTGTGACAGTTGAATAGAGCCCAGAAACCAGTCCACCTAGTGCATGCTCTGTATGCCCCAGCACAGCATATATGATAGGAAAAGAACCAGAGAACTTGGTTCATGTGTGTGTGTGTGTGTGTGTGTGTGTGTGTGTGTGTGTGTGTGTGAGAGAGAGAGAGAGAGAGAGAGAGAGAGAGAGAGAGAGAGAGAGAGAGAGAGAGACTGAGAGCAGAGCCAGGCAGCAATCACTGAGCTACATCCCTAGCCCCGCCCCTTTGTTTTGAAACAGTATCCTAGGCTGGTGTCCAGCTTGCAGCCACCGAGGATGTCCCTGAACTTCTGATCGCTTTCCTTCCACCCTGTGCTTTGTGGGCTATCCAAGTGGGATGTGAGTGTGGTGTGTGTATATGTGCGTGTGTGCATGCTGCATGTGTGCCTGAGTGTGTGTGTGTGTGTGTGTGTGTGTGTGTGTGTGTGTGTGTGTGTGCAGGACTCTGTGTCTGTGCAGGACCAGGGGAATATGGTGGTAGTGATGGAGGAGAGAGAGAGGGCAGCGTTATTTGGGTATGCATCTAAAAGTCTAAAGCCCAGGGAACTGACCTGTGCATGGGCAGTGAGGTAGAAGCCTAGTCAGCCCCAAGCCAAACTGAGCAAATGAAAACAGAATGTCCTTCTGCCCAGCCTTGCCTTTGCTCCCCACCCCTCTGGGTCCCAAATGTCCATGTTTTCTCCTTAGTTCACAAACTACCTGGCAGCAAGCAGGGTGCTCTTTCAGTCTCTGAGGGGCTGCCTAGGTGCCAGGTCTGGCTACTTCTCCATCCTCATGTTATTTCATGCAACCTTGTAAGGTGGTGGTGATTCTCCTGTCTTGCAGATGGGACCCATGGCTCACAGTGGGACAGCTTTAAAAACAGTCCCCCTCTCACCTCAGGCTGCCACTCAGCCTCACAGCTGAGATTCTCACCCAGATTAAGATGAGTCTCCCACGTGGTCAGCAGGAGGACTCCTCCAAGACTCCAGACACAGCGATACAGTTATGGGGATTGATAGCCAGCTCCCAGCATCCTGCAGCCCCCTCCCTACTGGCCTGTGCCCACCCTCTGGATGCAGCAGGAGCCAGGCTGGGCACTAATTTACACTTGTTTAACTACAGCTGCCGCCCACCCGCCATGTGTCTATCCGCCATTTATTGCGCTTTCCAAAGCCCTGCCCGGCACTCAGGGGCATTTCCTGCCTGCGCTAATGGAGGAGAATAGACGCATTATATGTGAATAATGGATTATGATGATACAATTTGGGTCTCTTAGCTCTCACCGAACCTAGGCTGGCCTTGCATTATTGATAACTTACACACACCTTCCCAAGCGTGTTTATGTAAATATTTAATAGGGAAAGCAAGTTAACCCATTGGTTCCAGCCTCTTCCAGAGCACTGGAGTAAAGGCTATGAGGGTGACTGGTAGACCCAGGGCAGTGGGGGACTGTGAGTTTGATTCCTTTGGGAAAGCTGGGATGTTCCTAAGATGGTCACATAGTCACAAGGTGTTTGTGGCCTGGAAGTATGAGATTTTTTCAAGACTGGAAAGTGAAGTATGGGTCAGTCTGGCCACAGAAGACATGTCTCTAGTCTCAAATGCTGCCACAAGGGACACTGAATGCTGGACCACATCCAGGGCACGTCTTACCACTGAATAAATCAAACCACGGCCTCCTACTTTACATGGCTGGTTTCCCAGCTTCTTACCCGGTTTCCCACCCGGCTTCCACGTTTCACACTCCATTTCCTGGTGGAAGGCAGTGCTTTATAGACCTCCTGGGTTTCAACCTTCCCTTACCTCTTGCTGGAAGGCCAGTTCCTTAATCTCGCTGTACACTGGCTGTCACATCTGTACAATGGGGAAAGAGTGTGCTTGCCTCCAGGGTGCTCACAGATTGGTACAAGGATACCTCGCCAATATATCGTGTATCTGAAGGGATTGAGGCAGAGCCCCATGCACAGTGAGGTCTGGGTGCCACGCATTGTCTCGTAGCTGCCGTCATGAGAGGCCTATGCTTTCCCCAGGAAAAGCCATGCCATGGCACACATTAATTGGTAGTGTTTCTCAGCAGTATGGAAAATACTTGTGCCTCCTACACTTACTCAAACACTGCAGTTATTTTGCTAATATTGTTTCTGGCAATTAAATTACTTTGTCCCCTCTGGGGACTCACAAGGATGGGCATATGCCGCATCTGCTTGTGCTGAGGGGAGAGGGTCATGCAAACATTGAGAGAGCCATGGTGGCCTCCCTCCCGAGCTTACCATCAGCACTGCTCCCCAGGTTTCTGCTTTCTCATTAGCTTACGTTTCCCACCTCTCCCGCTCAGGCTGTTTTTGACAAGCTGTCCTTTACAGAGCATGTGTCCGGATGCTCCCAAGCCTTCACACAGGTGCACTCCTCTGCTTCGATGCCCCTCCCCCATCCCAGGAGCTCCAGCACTTTCAGAATGTGGCTCCGCCATCATCTCCTCCACCAAGTGTTCCCTGCCTCTTTCAATTGGTCTCATTTTAACTTGAAACAGTCAGCTTGTTCTTCTGGCTGGCCACCAGACTTATAGTTCCAAGATCCCCAGAGGCAGACCCTGTGTCCAACAGATTCTCTCTAGGTCCAGCCCCTGCTCCACATGGGCCCTGTGCTGGATGCTATGGGGATGCTACAGTGCATAGGTCCGACCACAGTCTGCACCCTCAGGATTTCATGGGCAGAGGGAGAAGACAACAGTAACCAGAGGCAAGTGCAGAAAGATGGGCTAGCTGCTGTGGAGGAAGAAGCTAGAACCCAGCAGAGATGATCTGAGGCGATAAAAGGAGTGACAGCCAGCTCAAAGACCCCAGAGGCAGTATGCTCAAGAAAACACCAAGGCGGGTGCCACACACAGGGAGCCAGGGACTGCAGCACACACTCCATCTCTCCTGCAGGGAGATAGGGTACTGTTGAAGGGCAATAGACAGAAGACTGAGCCAACTGACTTGCAGTTAAGGAAATCATCCTGTAGGTCACAGGCTACTGGGGACAAGTTCTGTCCAGAGAGGAGACACTCATAAGGAAGCTACTATAAGACCCCCAGTGAGGCATGATAGTGACTTACCTAGGAGGGGTAAGAAGATGGCAGGAGATGGTGAGTGGCAGTGAGCGGTGTCCAGGGGAAGGTGGTAGGAGGTGATGGGAGATTAGGCAAGCATTCAGAGTGCCTCTGGGGTGGGGGAAGCTGATCATATTTCCTGGAGGTTCAAGTATTTGATATGAATGGTGAATCAAATCAGGGTTCCGAATGAGGAACTCTTCTCGTCACAGAACTATGGCATTACCATTCACTGAGGTGGGGCAGACTGTAACGGAGCAGGTTTGAGGGTGAGGATCCCATTGGGATGTGATATTAGACACAGGAGATTTGAGCTATCCCCTAGGATGTCTACCCAAAGGGACAGTTTGGGAGGGCAACCACACAAAGGAATATCAGGTGAGAGAAGAAGAGTTATGAATGGGGTGTGGTGTCACCACCATACAGATGGGAACGATGACAGGTGCAGGGTATGAGACACTGGAACCTGAGTCCACACAGTGCATGAGTCTTTGGAGCAAGAGGAGACCCAGCAGAAGAGGCAGGGACAAAGTGGCCCATGGGGTCACAGGGAAACTCATTTGCTAAAACTTCAGTACCTTGGACCTATGTAATGAAATTGCTTTCATACATACTGCAGGTGTAGTTTTTTCTCTAGTCCTGATACTTAGGAATTGGGGGTTCCCATTTTATGGATCAAAAAAGTGAGGCTCAGCAAGGAGAAGCTGCTTGGCCAAAGTCTGAGAGCAAACCATTACATAATAGCAAGAGGTCCAACTTCAAAGCTGCCTGAACTAACGTGTGTCTACTGAGAGCTGGGCTGTTTGTTTTCTTGCTTTGCTTGTTTGGTTTTAAACAGAGTCTCATATAGCCCCAGCTGGCCTTGAGCTCCCTATATAGCTGATAATGGCCTTGAATCATGCCTCCACTTCCTGAGTGCTGGAATTATAGGCAAGAACTGCTACACCTGATTAATACAGTGCTAAGACTCCAACCCAGGCCTTCATGAATGTTAAGCAAGCACTGTATCACACAACAAGAACCCTAAACCTATGGGTGCTCTTTATTCAGCAGAAATGTCATCTACCCATTTCGCAGATAAAGAAGCAGAGGTTTAGAGTCTCATTAAATGATCTTCTCTGAGTTGCCCAAAGATATAACTGACAGAAACATGAACCTGATCACCTGTCTTCCAATAGACATTTGAGACTATCCTAAATGTAGAAGGGACTGGGGTTGGGATTTCATCCGAAAATGCTAGGTCTCTTCCAGGGGTCACAGGCCAGGCTGGTATCATGTAACCATTGCCTAAATCCTGTGCTGGGAATGTGGAAGAACAGGGAACTCATCCCCACAGCCAAGCTGGGTATTCCCAGGGAGTCCTTTCCTTTCCACCACCCCAGCATCTGCCCTGTGCCAGCTCCTGCCTGGCTGCCAGATGTGCCAGCTGCGGCTCTTCTCCACTGAGAGCCTCATTTATTAATTAATGTGGACGCCAAGGGGGCAACTTCTCAGGCCCAGCCTCAGAGCAGATCTTGGCACATTTTTCAGACTTTGTTTAATAATTTATCATCTTTTAATCATAAAAATAATTAGCACAAGAGCGATAATCTGTGTTCTGCTGAGAGCAGACCAGCGGAGGAGGGTTTTTTTTTGACAGTGCCAGAACCCAGAGAGCCACTCATTGGCAGAGAGGCACAGGAAGGCTGGCACAGGGCCAGGTGTCCTCTCTAGAGTTGGCTCAGGGGAGCTGGCATGGCAGAGACACTGCCTGCCTTTGAGTGGGACTTTGGGGGAACCTAAGGTCTTGCTATTTGTCTGGCCTGACTCACCACCATAACCTTTGGGAAACTCCCCTGTCTCTGGTTCTTTGTTTTTTTCCCCATCTGTCAAATGAAAGTAAGCTCAGACAACACTTCAAGATCATTTTGGATGGTGATGTAGCAAATATAAACATAGCGATTTGTGGTGATGAGGTGACCAAGCAGAAGAGTCTATAAGAGCCTTGAAGTCAGCTGGGTGGTGCACGCCTTTAATCCCAGCACTCAGAAAGCAGAGGCAGGTGGATCTCTGTGAGTTCGAGGCCAGCCTGGGCTACTGAGTGAGTTCCAGGAAAGGCACCAAAGCTACACAAAGAAACCCTATCTTGAAAAAACAAAAAACAAACAAAACAAACAAAAGAGCCATGAAGTCCTTCATGTCCCCCACCCCACAGCCAGCAAGAAAAAACCTCCCTTCCTGATACCCACAGATGCTCACAGAGCCCTGAGATAAGCATGAGCTGTGTGCCTTGGAACAAGTCTTCCCCATGCCTGAGTTTACCCGAAGGGAGGTATTGTCATTCATGGCCTATAGGTAGGTATTCCAGAGAAGACCCAAGGAATAATATGATAAAATCTTCCCTCGGAGACACTGGTCCCATTATTCCCTAAATGGAACAGTTACTTTAACGTGTCATTACATGGGTTCTAGGGCATGGAAAAAATAGCAACATGCGTGGTGCCCCACACGCCTCATAGAGAATGGACAACTTAAAAAATGTGTCAGCTCCAGGGACTAGTTGAGGAGGCCCAATCTGTACAGGCAGGCACGTCCTCCCCCAGGGGATTGGTAGAGCTGGAGTAAGCGGGGCTCCAGATAGGACCACAGCAGATCATGGGGGTGATTCTGATTCTTCTGCAGGCTCAAGTGCAAGCCCCTGACCTCCAGTACCTCAATCTCTTCATTGTATAAGAGATCCCCATTTTAGCTTAAGATCCCCAGAAGCAGACCCTAAGACAAACATTTAAGAATCAAAGAAGCTGTAGCAGATATCATGTCATCATTAAAGCCTGAGAGGTTTCCTATCTGTCCTTTCTAGATAATGTTCACTGGCCCGTGGTCTAGGACATAGCCGAGACATCCATCAGGGTCATCTCCCCTGAAGGAGAGGAAGCTGGCCTCTTGGTACCCAGTTGTTTCCCATCACTTTGGCAGCCAGAGCAACTCCCAAGGGAGGCTCGTGGACATGTGTAGAGCTGGTATCTAGGGCCCTCTGCATCCTGAGCTGCTCTAAGGATGAGGTAGGGCCCTCACTGAAGCCCACCCTGGCCCTTTCCACCATGAGCGGCTTCCACATCTTCACAGGTTTCCACCTGCCTGGCCTTCTTGGTTCCCAATCATGGCTGAGTTCCTAGGCACTCTGTTCCAACAGGGTGGCTCCTCCTCTGGCCCAGTTCTACCTGTCTAATCAAAGCCGCACCCACACTGGCCCCTCCCTGGCCACCTTTCCTGCTTCCTTCCCAAGTGCTTCCCACAAGCTCTGACACAGAAGTCCCGTGCCCTGGGCCACATCCTTGGCCTGCCATGGGAGTCAGGGACTTCCTCTTGTCATCATCTAGGCAATCAGGGCATCTCTAGTACACTGTGCTGCCTCGTGGCCCATGGTTCTGGATCATTGCTGCCCTGCTTCCTACAATATCCAGAAGTTGACCGTGTAGCTGGACCCCACCCCTTACTTCCCCCCTCCTGGGGCCTACTGTAGGCAGTTGGTTCTGAGACCCTTCTGAAGAGTACATAAGGAAGCAGATTTGCCCAGAAGACTGTTGGTGTGAGCAGGGTTCAGTCGGCAATTGTGACCAGGGCTCAGATTAGTCAGGGTCAGGGCTCAATCTGTTCCGTCAAGACCAGAGTACGGGCTCATAATCTAAGTTCCAGCTCAGGGGTCATTCTGAGAAGTCGTGGCAAAACCTCAGGTCAGTTTCTAGGTTGTACCTGGGCAAGGTTCAGAGGTTACTCTAACCCAGGTCCACACTGTGACCAATGCTTTTTTGACAGTTCATCCCAGATCATGACACCTACCCTTGGTCCCCTATCCTGGTGTCTCTAGAAACCTCCAACTTGTTCCTCCCTATGAGGGTGCCTGCATTCCCTTTCACGTGTACACCCTCCTGGCCAGGCGGCAGGGATTCCCAAGTCCATCTGTCTGCTGAGCTGTCGTGGGAACCGAGCTCAGCAAATGGGCCCGAGCCGTCTCCCTCCGGAGCCTGCCTCCAGACTGTTGGCGTTCACGGCTCTGCCTCGCAGCCTCCGAGCTGGGCTCGTGCTTCTGAGCCCAAACACCGTCCACTGCTCAGTTCCAGCCAGCACCAAGCACTCCCCAGATGGGCAGGGACCGTGACGAGCCTGCCTGCCTCCTGCCTCCAGCACTGCTCGCTCCCTGCCAGAGGCCCAGGGAGATGCCCAGTCCCCAAGACCACACAGCTTTAGGACAAGGCAGGGCCAGAGGAGAGCAGGAAACCAACTATCACCAACTCTAGGGACTCACATATCATTTAACCCGAGTCCCTCCAACCCCAACCCAGGCCCTGGTAAGGCCCAGCCTATCCCCCATTAGGGGCCTGCCTGTCACTCCCCTCAGGGGACTTGTGGAACCCATATGAATCATGGTCAATATATGCTCTCAAGGCAACTGGCTAGCCAGTTGAACCGGTCAAGTTTGGGTTTCAGTATCAAGATTACCACTTCAAGTTGTATGAACTTAGACAGGCTATCCACCCCACTTCCTCACATATGAGTTGGCTTAACAGGACCTTATAGTGGCTGAAACCCCAAGTAGTCCTATAATATCCCAAACACTGAATCAACCCCTCCCATTCAGCTGAAGAAGTTGGGCTTGAGCCTCTGTCCCTGGTGACTGGGTTCAGAATGAAAAATGTAGAACAAGTCTTTATCAAGGGCCTACCCTGAAACTACACTATAGAGGTTCAAATCCCAGCCCTGGTACTAACTAACAAGCAAGCTGCTTAATATCATGGTGTCAACTCCTTAGTCCATTAATGGCAATGATGCTGGTACCCTCCTGCTGAGGCTGTGAGGATTTAATTAATATTCATGTAAAACACTTAGAACAATCCCAGGCACATAGTAACTATTGTCTATGTATTTGCAAGTGTTTTTATTATTAAGTCTATCATTCCCTGTTCAATTCCTCTCTTCTGAAATCTAGAAAATAGAACCAGATACATGACAAATATTTACAAGGTCCCTACTCAGAGCTGTAGTAGATAGCCATCCCAGCATTGGCCTGGAAGTTCCAACCCCCATTGAGGCTTCAGTAATGGTCACGCCCACAAGGCGGGGCGGAGGAGGAAGCAGAAGACCAAGGATCAGGAGAAGGTCTCACTCTTGGTTCGGGACCCTGGACGCTGGAGGTAGACCGAGCAGAGTTCTCCAGAGAACACTGCCAGACTGCGCAATACCTTTGCCAGACCCTGCAACCTACCCCTTCAATTGTAAGTTATCCCACAAAATAAACCTCCCTTTTAACTATGTGGAGTGGCCTTAATAATTTCACCAATACAGAGCCCTACACTGGATCTGTTGACAAATGAGGTTGATGTAGGCTCTGACCTCCAGGAGTTCACTTTAGTGAGGAGTCCCAGGGAGGGCTCTGTTGTCAAGCTATTTCTTCCAGGTTGGACATGATCATCAACACCTTGCATCAGAGGAGCTGTGCTTGTCTGTAGTCAGACTTTCACAAGATCAAGCTTATTACCACTCCGTCATGGAGGGAGTGAGGAAGCTCACAGGCCCCTCCAGGGTATTCTTCAGTGGCACGTCTTCTTGTGAGTCGTCCATGATACAGGAAGGACATTCAGTGGTATAGCTGCCCGCAGGTTGTCCAAGGCACTTCCCAGTGATATACCTACCTTTGAGTCACCCACAAGCAACCTCAGCAGATTCACCCCCTTCCCCAAGCTAGACATCGTGCTTGGGGTCTGTCAATGATCCCCCTAGCTGGAGTGAACTGATTCTCCTTATGTCTTCCCACCAAAGTCACCTCAACATCTCTGAGCTGTACCTAAGATAGCCTGTGAGTTAAGGCTCCCAGCAACAATTTTTTCCAAGAAGGAGACCAAAGAAATCTGTCAGAACAAGTGGAGCCTTCAAGGCCTGCACACTAGGCTTGCTCCCTTCAATCTGCCAGCCCCAGCCCTCAGCGGGTTGAGGGACAGGTGTTTGTGAACTCAGAAGAAACCAGGAAAGGGAAGGGATAGGCTGCTGGGATGAGTGGCCCAGAGAGCTGCCTTACCAGGCCCCCTAGGGACACAAAGTGACCCTGAGGTTGTTACAGGAACAGGACAAAAGGAAGAAAAAAGGAGAAGCGAGACTCAGTGAGTGCCCTGCCCCAAGATGTGTCTCCAGGATGCTCTGGATGGACAGAAGCACTGAGTCTGACAGCCTATGGTTCCTGGAGAGCCAGACATCCCAGCTTGAGCCACTGGGAGGCAGACAGGCCCAGCCCAGGGGAAGAGGAACCAAGCTAAGGAAATGTCAAAGCCCATAACAGGTACCTGCTTAATGTGGACACCAGGCTCGACTCTGGGCTAACCAAACATGGCAATATAATTTACGAAAAAATTATGTGATGATTAGTGATAATAGTTACTAATTACTAACACTCATGGCATAGTGGCAAGCCATATGGCATGAAGGTGGAGGCTGAGGACTCAGCTCAGGCCACCTGGGTTTGAGCGCAGCTTCAACACTTGATGGTGTTCCCCTTGAGCAAAGTGCTTAGCCTCTCTGAACAAAGGTTCCCGAGATAAGTGGGGATGATGGAGTAAGAGTTCCCACTTGGCAGCTGTTAAGAGAATGACGTAATCCTTACGTGGACAGTCTCAGAAGAAGGCCTGGCACACAGTCAGAACCTGGTAAATTGACAACATACTGTTTAGCCCGTACCATGTATCACGTAACAATCTTCACAATAATCTAAGGATGGGGCTGTTGTTGCACTACACCCATTCTTTCTGGTTTCTAGACAGGTCTTGCCATGCAGCCCAGTTCTGACTCTTCCTGCCTCTGCCTCCTGATTTGACTGATAGAGAAAGTCTGCCAGAATCCCAACAGCTTTTTTGTGGCAGAGCTGAAATTCAGAATTATCTGACTGAAGTATAAACTCTTCTGCCTCTGTTTGCTTTTGTGTTTTATCATGGGGTCTTGTTATGTAGACCAAATTTGCAGCCGTCCACCTGCCTCTGGTGCTGGGACTATGGGCTTGTGTCACATCCAACAAGGATTTAAACTAATCTAGTGTCAAACCACCAGCAGGCCCCAGCAGAGAACAAAGAACCAGGGCTATATGCAGTAGAGATGCGGGGTTCTCTAAAGGACTGGAGCACTTAGATTCTACAGAACCACTGAAGGAGCCAAACACTGAGTGACGGCTCTTCCCTGAGCTAAGCCATCTCCACCGGCAATGGAGCCTGGAACCACCCATCTTCAGAGAACATCGGCTCCAACCTTCAACCTCTATGACCCTGGTGCCCCCCCCCCCCCAACGGTGCCTTTCACTCTTCCTTCTCTCCTCCCCACGTCCCCAAACCATCTGTTTCTCCATGCTATTCTCCTCTTCTTGTGTCTCAAGACCTGGTGCACCAGGGAAAGCCAAGTCACTCGGCCCTGCTCCTCTCCTCAGCCTCACTGTAGATGGGCCTGTGCATGCTGCCATCCTGAGCAACCCCTCCAATCCCGTTACTGGAGGCTTGGTACCTGGCTCGGGTCTTCCCTTCCCCCTGGGTGAATTCAGCACCTGCAAGAACCACCCACACAACACCCAAACTTCCCAGGTCCTTGACCCCATTTCCAATGACTTTGCTAGACCCCCCCCCCAACACACACACAGAGCCATGCATTCCCTGTCTCATCACAAGCCTTGCTGTTACCCTAAGCTGCTCTCTCCACACCAGAATCATGATGCATGTCACCACCTCTCCATCCCTACAAGTTTGCATCAGGACCAAGACCTCTGTCCACCTCTTTTGAATTCTCTGGGTCCATCAACTCTCTTTCTTTTATTGAGTACTGTCCACAGTCGAGCATCTTATCAAGACTCATGTCTTCTCCTCTGACTCTCACCTCTGTCCTTTCTTACCCACATATCAAAGCCCTGGTCCTGAGTGACCCTGACACCCTATTTTCTTCATGCTACACAAAAACGTACAACTTCACAATCACTGACTTGCCCATCAACTGCCTCTTCTGCTCAAATGGTCCCCAGCTCCTCAAACCTCTGCGTTGCCTCCATTCCTCTCTCCTTACCTGATGACCTCACTTCCCACTTCACAGGGAAATGGGAGTCATCAGAAAAGAATCCGGCCTACAACCTGCCTCTACCACATCCATCCCTCCATACCACAGATGAGTCCATTACTCTCTCTCCGCCACAGCAAAACTGACCCAAAAGTTTTATGTATTGATGTCTTTGGTATAAGTTAAGGGTTAGACTTATGTACACTGGAACCAGAGTTTGAATTTGAATCACGTTTGCATTCTAGCTCCATTCCTTACCATCTGTGTGACCCCAGGCAAACGACTAACTGCTCAGTTTTTCTTTCTCTCCCTCAAAGAGTCCGTGTAAGGAGTCACACACAGGCAGTGCCTAGAACAGAGCCCACCTGTGCAAGCTCTTACCTGGAGTCACTGTTATCGGCTGTCGTGACTAATGCTTTGACTACTTCTATCCATTCCTACCTTAAGCTTGCTCTTCCTTCCTGGGAGGCTTGCCCTCCTGCCCCGGACCTGGGGTTAAGGCTTTGCCATGGAAAGCCCATACCTGCCATGAGCCACTGCTCTTGTGATATGCTTTGATACTATCTGACATAACATACAGCATGGGATCTGTGTGTTAGAGGCCTGTCTCCAGGCTGGTAGGACCTTCAGAATGGGCCCTGTAAGAGGCCCCCAAGGTCACTAGTGGCATACCTTGTGAGGTGACTTGGGTACTCCAGCATATCCACTTACTCTCTTGTTTCTTGACCATGAGGTGAGTGGGTCATTTTACCACATTGTCCTGGGCCAGTGTCATCTAGACCTTGCGCCAGAGACTTGAAACAATTGCTCCACCCTGTCTTTGACTGGAACCTGCAAAAACTGTAAGCCAATCATTCTCCTTTTTCCCCTTTGGAAGCTAATTGTCTGCTATTTTCTAACAGTGATTAGAACCTAATTAAGACACTCCCTAACTATGCCCATGCTCTCCTGTGACCTTAAGTTAATATTTTGCTCAGCACTGCACTGAGGCATGTCATGAACCAGCCTTGAGGGCTGCTGAGAAGACTCCACGGGTGAAGACACTGGTCACCAAGCCTGACCACCTGAGTTTGGTCCCTAGAACCCAGTTGGTGGGAGGAGGGAACTAATTCCCACAAGTTGACCTCTGACCCATCTCTCCCTCCTTCTCTCCCTCCCTCCTCTCTAATCTAAGCAACTGTTCCGGCCACTTGCTCCCAGTCTCCATGCTGGACCCTTTTCTGACTCCAATTTCCACCCAGCACCGATGCTAATCTTTTAGAGGCCTGGTTGCACTTCACCACTCACCCTGATCCCTTCCATTCTGACTTCTCTTTAGGCTTCACTATCCGCCACAGTTCCCAGCTTCACATCCCCTCTGCCTTCCAATCCAACTGTCTCTTATCCAAAAAATTCGCTGCAAAGTCCCATGGCATGTCCACAGCCCTGTTCAGACCATAAGCCTTTCCTGAAACCGATCATTGTGTCAATGGCATGGATGGCTTCTGTGCTCGCTTCTGGAACTGACAGATACTTTTGGGTTAGTCTTTTTTCTGCTGCTGGATCAAAATGCCTAAGGCTGGATAACTTGTGAAGAAAAGAGGTCAATTTAGCTGACAGTTTTAGAGGTCCGAGAACACAGCCCTGCCTTCTGCTCAGCTCAGAGAGGGCCTTCTGGCTGTATCGCAGCATAACAGGTGGCCTCATACCAAGAATATGTGTGAGCTGGAGAAGGCGGCCACATGGCATGGAAGCAAGGGAGATCCTTTTATAACAATCCCTTCTCACAGGAACTAAGTGGAGTCCACCAGAGCACCATTCAGTCACCAGCCACCAGGCTCATCACTCAACACTGTCACCTGAGATACAAGCTTCCAACACAGAAAGCTTTGGGAGACACCCAAATGACAGCAACCCCCATGAGGACCAGCCCCGCAAATGGGGCCTTCTGCAAGGAGAGCCAGCAGTGTCTGCTGTCATTGCCAGGGTGGACATCAGCCTCTGTCTATGAATGTTTCTCTAGGAGTGCACAGCTGGATAGCAACCTCTCAGGACCCTCCGCAGCTGAGAATAGGGGAGACCGTCACAAGAGGTAGTCACAAGAGGTAGATAACATTGAGACCAATTGGATCCCACCTTTTTACCCTCAGAGACGGCCTATGCATGTTAGCCTACTGGGCCACTAAGATCTCCAGTAAGAGACACTCTCAGATCTCCCCTCACCCCGCCCCATTTACATGTTTATACATGTGTGGGAATAGTAACTCACCTCTGTGCCCATGCACATGGTAACAGAGGTTCACATCAGGCATCTTCCTCAATCTCTCTCCATTTTGTTTAAGATGGGGTCTCTCACTGAACCCGGAGCTCACCAATTCCACTAGGCTCCCTGGCCAGTGACCCCCAAGGAGCATCCTGTCTCCACCTCCCAGTAATTGGATTACAGGTAAACGCTGCTGCACCTGGCTTTTTATGTGGTTGTGGAAGATTGAAACTCAGGTCTCCATGCTTATGCAGCCAGCACATTACCCGCTGAGCCATCTCCCCAGCCCGGATCTGGCTTTCTTAAACCCCTTGTTTGCACATCCCCTTCCCCCGACACTCCCCTATACAGTTCACTTTACTGCCGCCACCAGGGGTTCCTTTGTAGGCTCATAACATCGTCCCAGACTTCAGTGACTTCCTACTGTTCTGGCCCTGGATACTTCCAGAAGCCACTTTCCACTTTTTTCTTCTAATTCCGAGTCTCCTGTGGGCTGGACAAGCGGTAATGGAGCCTAGCAAAATGACTCACAAAGCAGAAGAAGAGGGCAAGGGTCATGGGTACCCTCACGTGAGGAACCCGTGCATGTTCTGTGGCACTCTATCTTGATGGCTCTTCATCTTTGACCGGGATATTAGCGCTGTCAGGGGAGCCAAGTTCTAGACATACAGTATGCTATCTTACTCTGTCTTTGTTACATGTCAGCAGAACGGCAGAGGCTAGCTGGGTCAGCCTGTCCACCTCCATGTGGTCCCTGCCAGGGATCACCCAGGCAGCACCCAGAACCACCTGGGAAGGCCCAGGCAGGCTGAAATTTAAACACGGAAGATGTGGTTCAACAAGAAAGTCCTCTGTCACACCCGGGACAGCTGGAACTGTCAAGTGACAAAAAGATCAGCATAAAAACATTACAAAGCAGAACTCAAGAGGAGTTCCAGGGCAGCATGTGGCCATAGGGGTGTGTGTGTGTGTGTGTGTGTGTGTGTGTGTGTGTGTGTGTGTGTGAATATGCACTCATGCAGACACAGAAATAAAAGGGTGCCTCTGTAGAACACATGAATACATACAGAGAGGGCTGTGTATGCATGAGAAAGAGAGCACAGACTGGCCGACCTGAACCAAGGAAAGGTGCTCAGAGAACCCAGGCACAGCCCTGTGGGGCCACTGTCCAGAATTCTAGAGCAGAAGCTGTGGCTGCCACTGTGGTCTAGTATGTGGGTTTCTCTCCTGTCTATCTCCTGAACCTCTGAAGTATTCTGACCCATGGACGGGTCTGTGGTCAGATTTGTGGTCTCCCAGTGTGGTCTGCCACAGATCCACAGACAGACCAAGAGTCCAGAATCAGGCCAGGCCCAGGAAAATCAGATGACTGGGGCTGGGATGCACAGCCCCTTCGACAGCCTTTCAAGCGGGGAGAGGCGTTGGCGGCTCTTGTGAGTTATGACTTTTATTATGCAGAAAACAGGCACATTAACTTCAGGTCCTTTGAAGAATGTGGTCCTGTAATCAGAGTCTGTGTCTGTCCTGATGCACAGCGGCACTAGGCCAGGGGAGTGCAGGGATGAAATAAACATTTAGAGAGACAACTGCATTTGCAGATCTAAGAATTGAGTTATATGCATTTCTGACAGCTTCCTGAATCACAGCCCACGTCTCCGCCTGGCAAAACTGGGACCTGGCCCTTTAACTAGACTCCATTTCACATAATTAAAGACTCACAAAATTAAATGGCCTGCATGGAAAGTGGCTTTCAGTGGACTAAATGCCGGGAGCAATCTCCTCGCCGGAGTGGAGAAGTGACACCAGCGTGCAGATCGATATCATCTCTGTTATTAATATCAAAAGCACATTACTTTGTTTTTGCCTGGCTCCCCTCCAAGCCTCCGGCCCTGCCGCGGAGCAGCCATTTGCTCGGGCCATAATTTACTTTGGTGAGTTTTTAAGGTATTGTTTTGTCAGGACCAATCACCGTGACGTTATAAATGGCTGGGAGGACTTGCACTCTCCCTCTGTGGCATATGCAGCAAAATTAATTTTTAAAAGTTTCACGTCAATTACTCCTGTCCTTGAGTTATGCAAGGGGACAAAGGAGCCGAGACGTAAGGATGTGAGTGATCTCAAACCGATGAGGTAACGACACACAGAGGGCCGAGGCTGCAGACCAGAGCAGACATGACACTATCTTTAATTGATGCATTGAATTAAACAATGCTAAAGCCAAATAAATATTGACCACTTAGCAAAAGGACCATTGATTTTTATGATGGACAACAATGCCATCCTGCACTCTGCTGCTGGACGTTTGGAATTGGGGGTCTTGTTGATTCCGGAGCAGACCCTGAGCTGGATGATAAGGGGAGAGACCATACACTTAGTGGAAGTCTGCAACATGTGTGTGAATGTTCTCCATGTTTCTTGCCCTATCTGCTCTGATCAAAGTGTGTCATGCTGCTCACACTCAGTATTCAGCAGACCTCTGGCATGACTATGCCCGCTCCTGCTGGTGCAGCTATCACAGTGAGGTCAGAGGCCCCGAACATCCTTTCACCAGGATCTCCACCTGCTTCCTCTTCTGCCTTGTCCCAGAATGCATGGCTCACCTCGGCCCTACACACATCATTCACCTCTTGTTCTGCCTGAAAATCAGGGGAACACAGAGCCCTGTGCTAAAAGAAAGAACTAGATCCCCTACCAACACTCACCCAAGATGTTCCTGCTTCTATTCCAGACAACAGGTAGATACAGTCTCCCGGAAACTCCATAGGTAGATATTCGAATTAGACTTGAGGATGGACTTTCAGGAGGGAGCACTTAGAGCCAACAGACATTCAGGTCTAATTTTTTCATTCTCACACTCCCTACTGCCTGTACATCTCTACCCCAAACCTCCACTCCACCCCTCCTCACTCCTTCCCGGAGTGCAGACTCCAAGGATCCAAGGTTGAATACTATGAACATTGTCTTTTGAGAGGATCAGGCCATTTGGCATCAATTACCCCAGAGCCACCTGTCAGGATGCCTGCAGCTTGGAGGGATGAAGCAAGAACAGGGCAAGTGACAGCCTTGTTCAAGCCAGAATAGTCATCAGCTGTCTGTGTTAGGGTCGGCGATGGTAGAATCTGTATGGTCTTGAACAAACCCTTGACCACACTGAGCAAAGCAGACACTTCATCAGAGTCAGGGCAGAGTCTTTGTCTCAACCTGTACTCTGATGTCAGAAGCAAAGGTGGAGGGTCCCTTGCCCAGACCTCAGCACTTGATGAGCCACTCAGCTGCATTGGGCTCTCTTCCCAAAGGCACTGTGATACCTTTTATATATGTGTGGACACTGAGAATGGAGATTTCAGTTATTTACTTGTTTCTCCTTCTCCGTTCTGGCCATCCTGTGATTAAGGATGGAGATCTTGAGATGCTGTTTTACTTTTTTTTTCTTTCTTTCTTTCTTTCTTTCTTTTTTGTTGTTGTTGTTTTGTTTGGTTTTTCAAGACAGGGTTTCTCTGTGTAGTTTTGGTGCCTGTCCTGGATCTTGCTCTGTAGACCAGGCTGGCCTCAAACTCACAGAGATCCGCCTGGCTCTGCCTCCTGAGTACTGGGATTAAAGGCATGCGCCATCACTGCCCAGCGGGATGCTGTTTTCAGCATTTACCCAGAGGTTGCCAAGATCTTGTAGCCCTAGCCAATCTGCCATGCATACAAGGCAGTCGTTGTAAGAACAGGTCACAACACAGTACTCAGGGTGGCCTGGGCAGGAGACACATACCCCATGCAGAGCGAACACCAGGCCTCAGTCGACACTGGATTTTAATGAAATGAGAAGGGCGGCTGAGTTGGGTGGCAAATTCACTATTCCCCCACCAACACGCATTTACTGAAGCAACAGGCAAGACTTGGCCCAGAGATGCCTCAGCAAATAAGGCCATCTCCTTGACCTCAGCAAGTTCACAGCTGACTGGATATAATCTGCCATGTGTCTGGTCACACCACCCTGACACATCAGGTTAGTCCTTAGATGGCATAAAGAGACAGGACACTGTTTCAATCTTCTTTAACTTTTATTTGCACATGTCTCAGACAAGGAAATGAGCTTTTGAACGCACTCCTAGCTTCATGGGAAAAGATGCATAATTCTACATCAATAGATTAATTAAGGAAAAGAAAACAACAAGCAGGGATTGGAAGCATCTGTGACAAACAGATTTACAGTCATCAAAGAACATGTACAGGAACCCACAAAGCATCCTGCAAGTGTACATTTTCAAACACAAGTATTTACAAGATGTGTTCTAACTAGAATCCTTTTAACACTCTCTCGAGGTAATACAGGACCAGCTCTTGAGAGATATGTATTCAATTTTTGACTCTCACTGGCTATTGATTTTAGAAAACACTGAGGAACACCCTCCTTTGTGGAGCATCACCAGGAAAAACAGTAAGATACTTCTAACCTTGTTTGTTCAAAGGGCACCTGCTAACTTGGTGTTTTAGCCAATGACCCAGGTGCTCAAAAAACTCACATCAACCCAGAAACTATTTTTCAGGCTCCACCCCCAGACCAGGCTAGGGAAGGCTTGGGGTCTCTGAGACACATCAGAGTGAGATCTTAGTGTAGGAAGGACTCTTGGCCTAGTGGAGGGAAGGACTAGAGACACTATGTGTGCCCACAGTTGGAAGTGGTAATGACAGTGAGAATGTGAATTTATCCTGCTGGAAGGAAGAAAAGGGATCCCCAGAAGGGTGCATAGGAGCTGTGTCCTGAGGAGTGAACAGGGACTTTGCAAAAAGTATGGCATTCCTAGGAAGAGACATGGAGGTGTGAGGAGTGAATGGTGCTAGAGAAGACTTTTTTCAAGTGTGTGTGTGTGTGTGTGTGTGTGTGTGTGTGTGTGTGTGTGTGTGTGCACGCGAGCGCAGATGTGTGGGAAGTTCAGGATAACCTTGAGAGTTATCCTCAAGAACACTGTCCACCTCCTTTGAGACAGTGTCTGTCATGAACCCAGAACTCAATTATTTGACTAGACTAGCTAGCCAGTGTTAGTCCTGAGAAGCCCCCCAGTCCATCTCTCCAGCTCTAGGATTACAAGTTCACAGAACCATTCCCAGCTTGTTTGAGTGCATGCTGGAGCTCGAACTCTGGTCTTCATGCCTTTGTGCAGGCATTTCAATAACTAAGTCATCCCCTGGCTCTAGAGCTCTTGATGGTCTCTCTGTTCTCAGTACAAAAGGCAGAGAGACAGATAAATCAAGTCAGAGTCCTCCTTAGACCCAAGCCTCCCAAGAGCTGCTATTGTGCTTATGGGGACATCTAAAGCCTCTCCACGATCCCTGTGTGTTGGATCCCTACTCACCTCTAGGCCCCAGCCTCCTGCTGTTCCTGGAGTTGGTAAAGTTCACTCTCACCCCAGGGCCTTTGCACTTCCTGCTCACTGGGTATGGGATGTTCTTCATCCTGATGTTCCTTTGATTTGCTTCACCATACACAAATCCCCCTGCAGACGTCCCCTCTTGTAGCCTTCAAACCAAAGCAAATGCCTTGTGCTTTACTGACATCGAGGCTTGTATCATTCTCTAAAATCATCATGTCTATCCATGTGGTAACCTATGTGAAGACAATAGACAGGTCAGCTGGAGTCACTGCTGTGTTCCCAGCCCCCCCAGAAGAGCTCCTAGGAGATGTAAGGGCTCAGAAAATATTTGCTGAATGACTCAGCAAATGAATGAATGGAAGAAGGAATACAAGAACCAGAGACAAGCCGGGAGATATCTTTGGATGTCTGGAATGTTTGAGAAGCAGGGAAAACAGAAGAGGAGGCTGCTTTGCCTGCCAAGCCTGTCTGTGAGCAGGAAGACAGGCCGCTCTACAGTAAGGGACAGGGAGGCACTGGGGGGCATTGGAGTACATCCAAGTGGCTCCAACTCATCATCCCATGCCTAACTGCTCTTTACTCCACCGTGCAGGCATGAGGCTAGTGGGGAAAGAGGAGAAAATGTGGATGTGGTTGATAGAAACCTTAGGATCAGTTGGGCGCAACAGCCTACAGACCTTCCTCTCTTGATCATCTTGGCATTGAAGGGATGAGTAAGTTCAAGACTGAAGCCAGAAGGCATTCAGGACAACTCAGGCCAGGCTCAAATGCTCCCACCCCAGCCAGCTCTGCTCTTGCTTGCCCAGAGAACAATTCCCACCAACTGTTTGACATAGCTCCACTCTGTCCTCAAAGGCCAGTTGGGAAATAGCCTTCTAGAAGCTTCTGACTCTCCTGCCAGCCCTTGCCAAGCTGGGTTTGCAGGTCACCCCTTGTCAGCCTTTATCCCAGTCATGCTGACCCTTGCTTCTGAAATCAGCTCAGCCAATCACTGTGTAACCTCCTTCAATCTGTTTCTACATCCGTAAAATGGGGAAAATAATATACACTTCACAAAGATGTTATGAGGCTTCCTTGTGAGTCTATGCAGCTGGTGAGTGATGGGTATTTAATAAATACTAGACAGGATGGTGATGAAGAAGAAAAACTTCTGAATCGCCCCCAAATGCCTGGCAGGTGGTTAGGTGGGCGCTGGTGACAAAACCAAAAAACAAAACAAAACATGGCACCCGGAATCCAAAATCCTGTCTCTGACACGGTGGCTGTGATTTGAGCAGGTGTCAGACACCCTCGGCCTCTTCCCTTCTGCAGGATGGGGTCCTAGAACTGTCCTCAGAGGACCATGGGGATTGAATGTATTCAGCCATCTTTCTAACGAATAAAGAACTACAATATGTCAAACACCAGGCTCAGTACTAAGTTGGACTTCGGATGATCCAGGGTCTGATGTCTGTAAGGGGAAGTGGGGGTGGGGGTAGGGGGATAAGAAACAGCAATTGGGACAGTTCCGTTCATGCAGGCATGCAGGCTCACCCTCAGCAGCATCTACCCAGGGACCGCTCTGTACCAGCCTACGAGACAGATAAGTGAAACGCTGGCCCTAATGGCATTACTAATAATAGCTAACGTGCAAGAGTGTTGAGTATATGACCTGGGCCTTAAGTTCCTCACACTTCCCAAAACCCAGGTAGAACTGACTGCTGTCTCCCACAGTGGCAGCCAAGATTCTGTGAATTAATGCACTAGGGGTGTGAGGCAGAGACTCTGGTGTCTCGCATGTGGTCAATAAACAGGAGCCCTAATTCTATTTATCAGCTCAAGAGGTAACACCAGGCGTTTAGAGCCCTGAGTGTTTGATCTTGTTTAATCATCTAATACAGGCCGACAAGTGCTAAGACATGACCCACGAAGCCGCCTATAAACCTAAAAGCTTTGCATGTGTGGGTGCTTGCTGGTGTTTCATGGGGGCTAGCCAAGGAGGACAGAGGAAGGCAGGGAGCGGACATCTTGAGGCTGGATCATTCAGGAACACTTCTGGAAGGTGAGTCTTGTGTAATTTAAGGAGTAGGACAAGAGAGGCCATCGTCAGAGGGCAGGGGGAACCACCCTTCCTGCAAACCAGGCTGCTTCGGCAGCTGCAGAAGCCCCGATTCAAACAGGGCAATTTAAAAACATGTAAAAGGCATAAAGCAAGAGCAGCTGTGCACAGCTGCCGCCAAACGCTCCATCGCTGCCTTGCTGTGGACTCTAAATGACAATAAACCTTCCACCCCTTATAAATTAAGCAGACTTTCAAAAAAACCATATCTCCTCCTGCAACTTTTTATGGCTGTTTGGCAACTTTAATCATTTTGCAAAATGCAATTCCTGGCCATAAATTCTCTCCCAAGTACAGATTTAGGGAGATCTAGAGGACTGCGGCGGGTTGATAGGTAAGTTTTAATCTGACAAGGCCAAAAAGTCTATTAGATTTATAGGGAGGCAGCAGATACCCTGTAATTACACCAGGCTCGACCTCCCGGGAATCTCGAATGTGTGGGGGCAGGGGGGTGAGGGGAGAGAGTGGGAAGGAAGCATTTGGGGCAGCTGCCAGGGCAGGCCAGAAGCCCCATGGTTCAGCTCCCTGACCTGGCCTTTCCAGTCCAGGCCATGGTCACTTCCTGCACAGGCTCCCACTCCGGGTTCCAGGTCAATGAAGCCGGTAATTGATGCTCACACACATGCATACAGTATCCACTGTGCCTGTGGCTAGAGCCTGTTATGAAGAGGCCAACACTCTGAAGGAGGTCACAGATCCCTGAGCAGGGTGCAGAAAGAATGAAAGGCACCGGGTTTCATTCAATTACACATTCAACAAGCACGCCGCCCGCACTTGTGCATTGTGTCACCTGCTGTATAGGACAGCAGGACAGAGCCATAGACCGTGTGCAGGTTGTGCATTGCGCAAGACGTCCTGCTAAGGGGCACTGGATACAGGCTCCAGTTTTGGCCACTCTGTCCCAGAGAAGACCTGCTCAGTGTGCCCAGGGGTACGACACTGATGGCCCAGTGCTAAGGTGTTGATGATATCTCTGTAGCCCCAACTTTGGATCACATTGGGACAGAGGGGCCCTTGGTCTGTGAGCCAGCACAGAGTTTTAAAATGTATGAATGTGGCAAGTGCCTTTGCTCCCTTAATCTCGTCTTCCCCTTCCCTTCCTTCCATTTTCTTTCTTTTCCACGTGTTATCATTTTCCCTTTCCTCATGTCCAGAGACTAAATTTACATTTTGCCTGCCTCTAGAGTGAGCTCCAGACCCTTGGAGGGCTGTGGGTGGCAAAGGAGGAAGTAAAGGATGACATGGGACAGGAGGCAGAGCCCCTGGTAGTAGAACTGCCTAAGATGCTAGAGTCCTAATCCTGGAGACTGAGACTCCACTATGTCACTTGACCCATGAGGAACTAAGGCTGTGAGTATAGTTCATTACTAACCAGCTGACTTTACAACAGAGAGCTTGTCCTGGGTCACCTGTGTGGCCCAGTATTATCATGTGTCCTAGAGAGTCAAGTCAGAGCGATGCCCCATGAGATAGATGTGACCAGCCACAGCTGGCTACAGAGATAGAGATAGGAAGGGGCCCAAAGCCAAGGAAACCAGGACAAGGAAATGAAGCCACCCCTGATTGAGTTTAGTCCAGTGAAAGCCATCTCAGACTCCTGGCTCTCAGACCCCAACAGGATAAATATGTGCTGAGGCTATCACATATGGTAAGCTATTACCTCAGCCACAAAGAACCAATAATATTGAAGCTGAGACCTGAGGCACCAATAGACAAGTGCTTCAGATAAAGAGAACCACATCCAGTGTTATCCTCCATGGTCCTCATTCTGCCCCGAGTGTGCTGCAGTTAAATGTACCCACAGGAAAGTCATGTGAGTATTCAGGGGTTATGGAGGTAGCATTCCTGTGAGTATAGGGTACAGACAGATGAGGCTGTCAGAGGAAGCCAAGTCCCAGCTGAGTTATTTAGGGGAGTTAGTGACCAGACCTGGACCAGAGTGTGTCTGGAGCATCTTCTGTGGATTGTCTTCATCAGGAACTCTGGGTATTTGATCATACAGTGGCCATGACCCAGTCCACAGTGCCCCTGCCTTCCCCTGGTCAGAGTGGGGGCTCCTTGAGATCCATATTCCTTCACTCATACAGTGATGGTAGTCACTGCTTATCCTGGGTTATTCTGTAGGTTAGATGAGAAAGTTCACCAAACATGGAGACAGTGAGCAATTGGTACCAAGGAGTTACTGCCATCATTGTTAGACGTGATGGGAAGACTTTGTCACTCGAACAACCCCAGCTTGCCCTGGTATTCATACCCAGTACTATCCCCTCCCATATATGTGGGCAGAACCTGTCACTTACCTCTAATAGACCTGAAAAGGTGATGACATCCCTCCATGCTGTTCTCTCTTAGGTACAGGCTCTTGCTGGATGTCATCAGCAGCCATGCTGAAGAAATCCCCAGGCCAGTGACTATGGGTCACTCAGAGTTGAGGGTCTCCTCGGCAGACAGCCAGCAAGAGTGGGGCCCTAAAAGAAACAAAAGTCAGCTAACTGTAGAGGGTTCTTGAAAGCAGACACCCACCACTATCATTATACTGCCACCAGCATCACCACCACCACCATCACCACTGCCATTACCACCACCATCATCAACATCATCACTACCACCACCAGCCATTTGGACTACCTGATGATCCCAGCTGATCCTTGATGGAGCTATGTAAGATCCTCAGAAGAAGGACCAGATTGAGCCATCAACCCACCAATTTGAGGTCCCTTCTTAGAATCCACACAGAATAGACAATGAACCCATCCACTAAACACCAGTTCCCATTTTACAAGTGGAAACTGAGGGCTGAAAACGGGGTTCTAAAGTCACACAGCTGGTTAAAGGCACAGCTAGAGCCCAACCCATGACTCTCCAGTTCTAGAACCCTTGGTATTAGCCCCTACCAAGCTGCTTTTCTCTCCCCACAACAGCCTGCCCACCCATCCCCAGACCTTTAGGTGCCATTCTCTCCCTCTTGGTTTTTGTGTGTCTTCCTTCCCCGACTCCCTTCCTCTCCTCCTGCTCCCTTCACCACCCAAACCCCTGCCACGGGGCAGTCACTACAGAACAGGCCCTACATACCCGTACTTCTGTCCTCAGGGCCTCCCCTCTTGGTTCATCCCTGACAGCAAGTGGCCGTCTACATATCTTTGTTCCTCCTGGCCAGACCCGAGATACCCACACTGCTCTCCCCTGATGCCACCAGAGAGGCCGAGTTATCCCACAGGGCTATCCTACAGGGCTATCCCACAGGGCTATCCCACAGGGCTATCCCACAGGGCTATCCCACAGGGCTATCCCACAGGGCTATCCCACAGGGCTAGAGGCAAACTCTCTGGCAGGTCTCCAACACTCAGAGACAGTCCATGGCAGATGTCCCAAGCCACATCGTCTGGAAGGCAGAACTAGCATTAAGTGCCACCCTAGGCTGCTCTAGCCCCTCAGCAGTCCTCTGGCCCTACCGCCCTTGCCCTGAAGGAAAGAGGGGCTTCTTCAAAGATGGCACCAAATAAAATATAGATAAGCATTAGTCAAATGAAATTAATGCTTCCAATATTGTTTTAGGCTTGCGCATATGCATCAAGCATTTATGAAGTTGCTGTTTATCACGTGAGAATATTGCAGTTATATATTAGCTGACTGTCTGGTGGCCATCGAATGGCTCTCTCTGGACCCCAGGTCGCCCTTCACAGGCAAAGTCAGCCTTGGTGACATCCATCTTTTCCTCTGCTGAAACGTCCCCAGATACTGATAAAAGGCCTTGCCCCCAACAACATATGAATATTTAAATGACAGTTAATTATTCAGCATATAACAATATGATTAGCATCCGCTTTATTGCTGGCTGTGGGCCCAGCCGAGTCTTGCCCCACACTGAGGAGGGTGATGAAGAAATGCCAAAATGCAGGCAAGCCCCAGGTCTGTGGCATCTGCCGGGACCCGTTCGGTATTTGGGGGAAATGACCCTCAGGACATCCCCAGCTGCTCTGTGTCAAGCTGCATGTGGGGTCCAGGAAAGAAATCCAGCCAGCAGGGCCTCTGCTCACACAGTGCTCAGAGTCTGCCAGGAGCTCACACTCACCCTGCCAAGCACTCTGTGAAAGCATCACTGGATTCTGAAGCATCATGAAGCCTTGTCCTTGACAATCTTCTTCCTCTTAGGAATGAGGAAAATGAAATTTCAGGTGAATTGGCACATGCAAGGTCACACGGTGTGTGAAGGACCTGGGATTTGAACCGCTGACTCCTGAGAGCTTGCTCTACCAGCTACAAGCAAAGCTTGTGTGCCAGACAGGAAGCGCCGAGACAGTGGTGCAGGCGAAAGACCTCAAGACAGTGAGGCTGAGTTTGGGTGGAGGTGGGAGACGGCACTGGAGCTGGGCACTAGGGAATAAATGAACTTGGGGTGCTGAGGGGAGGGGGCATCCAGGCCAAGTGACCTCAACGAAGCAAAAGGTTATAGGGTGCAGAGGTGAGAGGCACACAAAGAGAATACACACATAAGGATTGGGGAGGAAAAGTACTCAGGGGAAGGTTAGAAGGAGTCAGGTTGTAACTGAGTCGTAGAGTGTGAGCACTGCCTGTGGGATGCTTGGTATACAAGTCATGATGGCATACGCCTTTAATCCCAGCACTACTGACATCCACATGCATGTCCTGACATGTGTGCCCCCACACACGTCACATACACACAATAATAAATGATATTTTTTCCAAGAAGGACCTCAAAGGGCCAGCATATAGCAGGTGATCTTCCTAAATCTATGTCATGTTTTCAAGATACATATCAAAGAGGTTCAAAAAAACTAGGCCTGCTAGCACATGCTGTAATCCAAGCCTTCAGGAGGCTGAGGCAGAAGGACCAGGTGATGCAGGCAAGCAGGGGCTACAGAGCAAAACCTGTTTCAAAAAAGAAAGGAAGGAAGGAAGCGAGGGAGGGAGGAAGAAAGAAGGAAGGGAGGGAGGGAGGGAGGGAGGGAGGGAGGGAGGGAGGAGGAAGAAAGGAAGGGAGGAAGGAAGGAAGGAAGGAAGGAAGGAAGGAAGGAAGGAAGGAAGGAAGAAAGAAAGAAAGAAAGAAAGAAAGAAAGAAAGAAAGAAAGAAAGAAAGAAAGAAAGAAAAGAAAGGAAAGCTGAAATAAATTTGGACACAATCCTGGTCACAGTAACACAAGCTGCCCAGACCCCAGGACCTTGTGAGGCCTGTCTACTCAGAGTCTCAGCAGCTAGCTGCCAGCAACCAGGACATTTCAGTTTACAACAAAACCAGAGATTGGGAGCAAGTAAAACGACTTCAGAAGGAAGTCAGTAAATTTAACAGAAAACCTGTACCAAAACAAAAGGCCCAGAATTTAAAAAAAAAAAAAAAAGTTAAGAGGGTGATTCTAGGTCTTAAAAGATCAAATGTAAAACATAAAAATGTATTACCTGATTAGAGTCTAGTTCAAATGTGTGTGTACACACGTTCATATGTGTGAGGCTGCACATGTACACACACACCACACAAATTCCTGTGTGAGGCTGTAAGTGTGAACGTTCACGTTCATAAGTATAAGACTGCACATGTGCACACCCACGTTCATTTGTGTGAGCTTGAATGTAGGCACACACATTTTCATATATGTGAGGTTGTATATGTGCACACACACATGTACATATGTATGAGACTGTACACATGCATGCACATGTTCATACATGTGAGGCTGCAGGTATGCACGTATTTGTGGTGTGGAGGCTAGAGTAGAACCTCAGGTGTAGCCATTACTCAGGTATCATCCACTTTGTTTAATTCATTAACTCATCTCTAAAGATTTATTTTATGCCAGGCGGTGGTGGTGCACGCCTTTAATCCCAGCACTCGGGAGGCAGAGGCAGGCGGATCTCTGTGAGTTTGAGGCCAGCCTGGGCTACAGAGTGAGTTCTAGGAAAGGCATAAAGCTACACAGAGAAACCCTGTCTCAAAATACAAAACAAACAAACAAATATTTATTTTATTTTTATTCATGCCTAGGTTTATGTCTATGTATGAAAGCTGCATGTGTGCAGGTGCCTGTGGAGGCCAGAAAAGGGCGTCTATCCCCTGGAGCTGCAATTACAGGTTGTGAGCTGCCTACACGGGTGCTGGGAGCTGAACTTAGGTCCTCTGCAAGAGCAGTAAGCACTCCTAGGCCGGAGCCATCTCTCCAGCCCCACCCACCAGTGTTTTAGACAGGGTCTCTCGCTGGCCTGGAGCTCAAGTAGGCTAAGCTGGCTGTCTAGCATGCTCTGGGGATCTGTCTGTCATCACCACAGACTTATTAAGATGATACTGGGAATCAAACTCAGGTTCTCATGCTTTCATGGCAAGCACTGAGCCATGCTCCCGGACCAGGGTCCAAATTATTTGCTTTAAACAAAATATATAAAAATCTTATTTTGGAACAATGGGGAAATGAGACTGAACTGAAAACTGATGTTTTGGAACTGCTGTTGATTTTCTCACCTGCAAAAGAGACACTGTGCCTTATTCTCGGGAGGAGCATTTGGAGATAAGAGGCACAGTATCCAAACTCACCTGCAAATGCTCTACCAAACAGAGTTAGCTGTAACAACGTGGCGAACAGTTTCAACAGACCAACCCTCCCTGCAGGCTTTACGGGTAATAATGACACCATTCTTCCAAACTTGTCCATAGGTTTGAAAACTTCCAAAATTAAAAGTCAAGGGTGAAGGAAGAAAGTGCAAGACCCAGACTGGCGGAAGCGGGGCTCAGCCAGCTGCAAGGACCCCGCCCAACCAATGCAGCCCGGCCACCCATGGCCAAGGGCTGAGTCACCATTGCAAGTGGTCCTTCCGGCAAAGGCTGCAAACCCAAGAGGGCAGAGGGTCAGGAGCCCAGCTGTAGGCCCACTTCCCCCAACACCCCTCTTGAAAAGGTCAGGTCCCTGGACATCAAGAAGGGCCCTGTCCCTGGGGAAGGCTGGAGCCAGAAGGGTTCTGTGAGGCTCACTAGGAGGTGACCACATGGACACTTGGCCCTGGGGACAAAAACACTCTTGTTTTTGCAGCGTGAGCTTTAGGTCCCTGGTGCAAGTGTCCTTTGGATCCTCGTCTACATGCTCCAAAGCATCAGCCAGCTACTCCCGGATGCAGGAGGACAGAGAAGAGCTGTCTGGACCATGTGTGCTTAGGGCTCAATACCAGTTGCATCGGCAGGGCCGGGTTCCCAAGTAGAACAGGCTAAAAACTATGGACTTTAGCTCTTGTTCAGAGATTCCCAAATGGCATTAATCTCTCACTGGTCAAGAGGCCTAAGACCAAGGAGACTCATGGTCCTTTCTAACAGATGCTTGTCCCACTAACTCACCCCCAAACCTTCCACAGCCCTTCTTAACAGCTCGAGCCATACAGAGTCAGAATGCCTTCCGGAAGTTCTGTCTGCTAAGAGCTATCTTTCAGCTTGCTATGGTTTGAATCCAGAATGTCCCTACAGGCTCATGTTTTAAGTACTTGGTCCCTGGCTTGTAGAGCTATTTTTAGGGCCGTGGAGCCTTTCAGAGGGAGAAACCTGGCAGGTGGGAGTAGTAATGTCACTAGAGACATACCTCTGTTCGTTATACCCACCCCTGGTTCCAGGCTAGCTGACTCTGCTTCCTGGTCTACCATCATATGAACGCAAGACACTTCACACTCCCACCACACAGGTGGAGCTGCCCACACCAGCCACTTCACACTCCCACCACACGGGTGAGCTGCCCACACCAGCCATTTCACACTCCCATCACATGGGTGGAGCTGCCCACACCAGCCACTTCACACTCCTACCACACGGGTGGAGCTGCCCTGCCATGCCTTCCCCAGAAATCTCCAGAATCCCTGAGCCCACATAGATCTTTTTCCTCATGAGGTTATCTCCACCAGGTATTTTGTCCCAGTGACACAAAAGTAACAAATATGCTCCTGGAACAAATTCAGCTTTTGTAGCACCACACTTACCTACATTCTTCCTTGTTTCATGAACTACACCACAATTCAGTAAGATGCAGATGTACTTTTACCCCACATCCTTCAAAATAACAGGCATTAGAAAAGCTGAGATGGGAGCACGACAGAGGGTGTTGGCAGGTCTGGAGAGTTGTGGGACCAATTGTTCTAAAGATAGTTCAATGTGTGTGTGTGTGTGTGTGTGTGTGTGTGTGTGTGTGTGTGATGCACATGATTGGGGTGAAGTGGGACATACATATCACAGTGTGAGTGAGTATGGAGGCCAGAGGACAGACAACCTTGAGATCCAGTCTTTACATTATTTTGTTTGATTGTTTTGTTTTGTTTTCCACTGAATACATCAGGATCCAAAGTTTATAGAGAGCCTCCTGTCTCTGCCTCCCGTCTCCTATGGGAGCACTGCGATCAGAGCTGCTCCGGATTTTATGTGGGCTCTGGGAAATCAAACTCAGATCCTTACACTGTACTAGAAATGCAGCTCACAGGGCTGAGCCCTGTGTACAAGGTGGGGGCCAGTGAGAACAGGATCTGCGTACAAACGGTCACTGTTTGAACATAGCTGTCACGATCCTTACTTCTCATCAACTCTTGAGATTTGTGTCTTTCTCCCAAAAGTCCTCAAGAAAAGGGAAAGGGAGGCCATGCCAGGGTCATCCACTCCAGCTGACTGCACCAGGATCCAACCATGAGAAAGAAACTCACCTCATGTAAACAGGGTGTGTGAGTTCCTTTTCTCTTGGCTGTGAGCAAACACCTGGCAGAAGGTTTAGTGGGTACAGCACATCATGACAGGGAGCCACTTCGTCTCTGTCACTCATGAGGTAGCTGGTCACACCATAGAGGCCAACCAGAAAGCAGAAATGACCAAGGAAGTAGGGCCAGGCTATTACCCTCAAGACCTTCACCCTGAAGAGACCTTGACCCTGAAGAGAACTGCTTCTTGCAGCCAGATCTTGACTCTTCTTTTTGAACCATTTATTCTTTTTTCAATAGTTTATTTATTTTTATTTTATGTGCACTGGTGGTTTTTTGTTTGTTTTGTTTTGTTTTTTGAGACAGGATTTCTCTGTGTAGCAGCCCTGGCTGTCCTAGAACTTGTTCTGTGGACCAGGCTGGGCTCAAACTCACAGAAATCTGCCTCTGCCTCCTGAGAGTGCGCATTGGTGTTTTGCCTGCATGTATATCTGTGTCCGATCTTAGAGTTACAGATGGTTTTAAGCTGCCATGTAGGTACTGGGAATTGAACCCGGGTCCTCTGGAAGAGCAGTCATGTGCTTTTAACCACTGAGCCATCTCTCCAGCCCCCAGCCAGGGCTTGACTCTTAAAGGTCCTAGGCTTCCCCCAGGTGGCACCACCACCTGGTAGCCAACTGACGTAAACATGAGCCTGTGGGGGATTGTCCAGATCCAAAGTGTAATGTGGAGAGATGCTGTTTCCAGTTACCCAGGCTGCCAGCAGCCCAGGGTCTGAAAAATCCTGGTTAAAAACTGCAGGCCTTGTGTTCTGTTTGACAGTGTACATGGCAGACAAAGCCTGGAATTTCACTGCTGTTGGTTGGCATTAAAAGAAATGGCCCTCTTGGTGCCCACTTGATGGTCAGAGGACACAGAAAGGACACACAGCAGGAGAGAGGGGCCCTGCCTTCAGTCACCTGTCCCTTGACTAAGCACCTTCTTAGTAAGCGCTGACCGAGAAGATACAGCCCCCACCCCACCCCTGCAGCCTGGAAACCCAGCATCACAGACAGCACTTAGATGACTACTGTGTAAGTGCTATAAAGAAAGCAGGACTGGCCATTTCAGGAGGTGCAGCAGCAAGCCCGACCCAGCCCAGGACTCAAGGCCCAGGGCAGATGCAGTCCCAATAGTTAAGGTCTGCATCCATCCCCAAGAGTAAGGCCCAGAAACCAACCCCAGTCTAGTTGTGCAGCATTTATATATGCACACATTTACTTATAACCACATATTTTTCTGTCTGAACATATGCATACATATTTGTAGATGTATTTGTATAGCTGTACATATAGATGCTCTGCATGGCTACTGGAGTTCACGTTAACCATATAGGAAATTCTACGGCATTCTCTTTCCTTTAATCTCTTTATGATCACTATACACATAGGACATCACATTTATTTTCTATATTCATTTATTTACGTGTGCATGCAAGTATGTGCATGCATGCACATGCGTGCGTGCGTGCGCCATGTGAGGTGGTCAGAAGACAGCTTGCAGGAGTTGGCTTTCTCTTTCTACCACATGAGTTTTAGGGACTGAACTCAGGTTTGGTGACAAGCACCCTTACCCACTAAGCCATCTCAATGGTCCAGGAAGCCATGTTTATGATGTGTCCAGAATGACCAAAGCACGTAAGAGTCCTGACCAGAACAAGACGCAGCCATCACGCATCCTGACGTAGGATGCACCCACTGCACCCATCAGAGAGTATGTATGGAATTGTCATTCAGGGATGTGTCCACGGGACTGTGAAAGAGGCGTGAGGATATGGAAGATCTCAGTGCATGTCAGCATGAGCATGTGTGTGTGCATATGTATGTCAGCACCCTGAACTCGGGCATACATGTGGAAGCTCTGTGTTCTGTGAAGGGGAGGGGATGGGCGCACCTCATTTTCCTGGGTTGGCAGTTTTGTGGTTCCATGCCTCTGGGACTCAGACACTTGCTACACGCTCTGGTGTTCCTTACAGCCGTTTTGCCTGCAGCGGTCACACAGTTGAAAAATATGGGTCCGTGTGCCTGCTAGGAGAGTCTGCAAAGGCAAACAAGTAGGACTCATGGCCATTTTGCAATTCCTGCTCATTAGACATGTCTGGGGCCTTGCGAGTGAGCTCTGAGGATAAATAAGTATAAATATTATATTTGCCTCCAGGTTATCTTTAAAAATGTATTTCCCTCTCCTTCTACCTATCTCCCAGCCCCCACCAGTAGCTGTCAGAGCCTCCCAAAAGCTCCCGGGTGTCAGAAATGCCACCCAGAGTGTCCAGAGTCCTTAGTGAGTGGCTTGCTTCTTCTAAACCGACTCCATGGTCCTGTTCATGGGTGGCCAGAGGCAGCAAGTTACCCTACAGATTTTCTTGGTGCCCCTGGAGCAAGAAGAAAAAGGTGTGACTGACACCTGGTGCTGAGTAGCCAAGCTTCAAGAAACACTACAAAGAGGTGACAATGGGCTTTGTCCTTGCTGGCGGGGCTTGGATAACATGAACAGGGCCACACAGGAACTAGGGACATAGCAAGATGTACTCCTACCCGGCACGGTGCCACTGTGTGAAAAAGCCTGAGGTCCCCACAATGGAGCTAAGGAGATCCAGGCCATTTTCAGTGTATGGGCCACTTGTTAAGAGAGCAAACCCAGGGCCAAGCATCCTGGTAGGATGCTTGCTTAGCATGCACAGAGCCCTGGGGTTGGTCTCAGCGGCACAAAAATTAGCAGGTGGGGGTGGGAGGAGGGAAGAGAGGGGGATCTGCAATTAGTATGTAAAATGAATAAAAACAATCCTAAGAAAATAAATGGGAGTGACTGTGCATACCCATAATCCCAGCACTCTGAAGCTCGGTATCAAGGACATCCTAGGGTACATAGTGAATTTGAGGCCAGCCTGGGCTACATGAGACTCTGTCTCAACAGGAGAGAGAGAGAGAGAGAACCAACACCAGAGAGCCCTACTCACAGAACTCAAGGAAAAGAGGATGTTGGGAAAGAGGACATGTCTTCTGCCATGCTCTGAGCTACCTGAGCAGGGATTTGGGGAGTGGGTATTTTTAGGCAGCTGCACATGCAACGTGGTGATTTCCCAGGTTGACAGTCACTGAGGTGAGGTGAAAAAGAAAACTGGAATGAGGTGTGGGCCCAGCTCCTCAAGCTTCGGAGGGTGGTAAACCCCAGAAGTTCACTGCTTCCTGTGTCCTCTAGGAGGCCCTCCCTGTTTTTCAGGGTCCCCGTAAAGAGGCCACTCTTTCTGCCTACATCAGCCTTTCAGTGATCCAGAGGAAAATACGGCCTGAAGCTCGGTTTCTTCAGGCTGGGAAGACTCCATCCTGCTTCATGGGACAGTATCTCCTCACTGGCACAGCTCCCAGCTGGTGTCTTCAAAATGGGCCCATCTGCCACTGCCATCTCAGATGTGGGACACCGTGGGGTCTGCTCATCGTGCAGCCAGAACAGCGGGTCGTGGATTATCCCAGTCACCATAGGAGAAACTATCTTCCTTCCTTCCCTCCCGTCTGCCTTGGACTCAGTAGGTAGAGTCTCTAGGGCAGGCGAGGTGGCACAGCAGCATGACAAATGTCACCCCCAAGTTGCATGGCAGTAACAGCTACCCGTGACTAGTTTAAACCAGTCTTAACAATGCTGTCATCAGTGCTTGGCTTATCCCAGGTTTGGACTATGACACAGGAAGTCTGTAGGACACTTCAAAAAGAAACAGATAGCGGAGCAAGGTGGAACACGGCTTTAATCCCTAGCTCCCAGGAGACAGAGGCAGGCAGATCTCTGAGAGTTCAAGGCCTGCCTGGTCTATAGAGAGAGTTCTAGGACAGCCAGGGCTACATTGTGAGACCCTGTCCAAAAAGAAGGAGGAGGAGGAGGAGGAGGAGGAGGAGGAGGAGGAGGAGGAGGAGGAGGAGGAGGAGATGACAACTGGCACCATGAACAGATGATTGGAGCCTTGAGCCTCAGATGTAGCCATATGATTGGTCCAGCCACTGGCACCTGCTGAAGCCATCTTGCCAAGATGAAAGGAGACATAACCCAGCTTATGAAGGCAATAGGGTGAAAATCTGGGAAGAATCTCTCTCTCTCTCTCTCTCTCTCTCTCTCTCTCTCTCTCTCTCTCTCTCTCTCTCCCCCTCTCCCTGGATACATATGAATATGTATGTACATATGTGTGGAGAGGCCACGGGCAAACACTGAGTTTAGTTTTTTGAGCCAAGGTCTGGAATTCATCAATTCAGCTAGACTGACAGAGCAAGCCCCAGAGATCCTTCACTCTAGGCCTCTCAGTGCTGGGGTTACAGAGAGAGGTCACCAGGGTGGCTTTTACAGGAGCCTTGGTGATCGGCACTGGGGTACACATGCCCACACAGCAAGCCCTTTCCCAACTGAGGCATCACCCCAGCCCACTGGGAAGACACCTGTAGGTGGGGGGTTCTCAACTTCTTGGTCCCCCCCCCTACAAGGTATTAAATGGGCTTTTATCATCTCAACTTCTTTTAGCTTGAGATTCTTCTGATTGACAATGAAGCATCCTTTACACTTCATCCTCTCCACACCTCCATGCTCTCATCTATAATCTCATCACTGAAAGAGTGTTCTAAGGACTGAAGGAGACGGAACCTGCCTTGCACATGGTTAGCAACCGTTACAATTAGAAATCATTACTGTTCGTCCAATCTCTTCACTCCCTTTAAACCGCCATTTCTCCCAATCACTTTAGCCCAGGCCTCGCAATGACAGAGAAAAAGGAAAAACTGCCAGAATCCTGACCAAAAAAAAAAAAAAAAAGCAAACACCACCAGGAACAGCTAATCCCTCCCTTTCAGTCTAAGATGCAACCAAGTGATTGGTCTAAACTGATCAGGTGATCACCCGGTCCAATCACCTGTAAGTAGGTATGTGATCTAGCAGGGCCTGTGATGACTTGTCCCAGGAGGGCAGAAATGACACTGTGATAGCTTGAGATCCGGCCTTTGAGGAAACTTGGGTGATTTTAGCTTTCTTCTCCTCAGCCTCTTGCTCTGGGGTCATTTCCACTTAGAACCCAGGCACATGCAGCAGGAATCCAAGCCACCCGGAAAGGCTCTGGAAACAGTTCTAGAAGAGTTCCTTGCCCAGAACCACTATTTGCCAAAAAGCAGCAGTTGCAAGCCAGTGTCAACTGCCAGATAACAACCAAGCAGGATATGCAGGCCAGCTGCAAGCCCACACAACACCAGCCCCAGCCATGATCTGACTACAACATTGGAGAGACCCAAGTGAGAACCACCCAGTCACGTCCAGCTTACCCCAGAACCAGGAGAGAGAAGAAGAAAAAGCTGCTCTGAGGCCTTAAACAAGGGGTTGGTCTATGAGTGGTAAATGCCCAAAACATTGTTGATTATCATATTTCCGTATATTATAGTCACGCTTTCTCTGTGGTCTTGTCACAACTCCGGCTTGTCAGGGCGGGAAGCATGTCCCAAGAGCAGTGAACAAGCTGGAGCATTCACGTTCTATTACTCTGCAATACACCTGTACTCCTGCAATTACACCGTATGGCTCTTTGTTCTCATACTCATTGAGTCCCTGTGCTGAGAGGAAGAATCTGATTGGCCAGGCTAGGTAGGTGTTCACACCTTGATAAAGTCACCTGTGAACAAGAATGAAGGGCATATGTGCCTAGAACTGTATGGAGTGGGGGTGGGGGAGCATTCTCTAAGAAAGGATTTGAAGTATGAAGAAAACAGTAGGGCTCTTGCAAGGCACGTCTTGGTCATGTCTTTCATGTTGGTCTGTTGGTTTGGTGGTTTTCACGGGCCACACACGTGGCTACAGGAGCTCCATTCTAGCATCCATGCTGGTGGGATGATAATGAAAAGCAACACAATGGGGACGGGGTCTGCTTGTCCTAGAATTCCAGGTTGCAGCCCATGACTGCAGAAAAGCATCACACCCGCAGTCAGGAGCGGAGACAGAAGGGCAAGGATCCGTGTTTGCTCACTGTCTGGCTGCTACTCAGCTAGCTTTCTCTTTTACAGTCCAGGGTCCAGCTCATGACATGGTGATGCCCACATCAGCATCTTCCCATCTTGGTTAAGAATCAAGAAAGTTCCCGACAGACATGTCCACACTCCAACCTGATCTAGGCAATCACTCCTTCAGGCTTTCTCCTCAGGTGATCCTAGGTTGTAGGAATTTGATAGTTAAAACTAACCAGCTCCAGCCACACCACTCTCTGTTTTACAGGTATTGAAAACTAGCCAGGCTCCTCCAAAAGTCCTGGGGTCTACCCTGATTTGTAACCAGGGACAAGAGATGCTTTGATCAGGAAGGCCTAAGTCATTAGCCTCTTGGGGGATCTAGAGTTGTCTTCAGAAATGTAAATGAATATTGTGTGTGTGTCTACAGAGAGTCTGCAAGGATATAAATACAGCTCTCCACCACATTCATCCATTCAGTGGGGATTTCAGAAACTTCCAAAGAGAGGGGCCATGTTCTGGGCCACAGACATTGTATCCTAGTCAATGGAGGAAACAGTATCTGGGCAAATGCACACAGGTTATCTCCTTAACCTTAGGCTTCCCAGTCTCTCTGGAGAAGGATAAATTTCTCCAGGATAAATGGCTGGCTTCTTCTACCCTTCCTCACACACCTGTGTCACACCAGGTCACAGTGACCAGGCCAATGTCCACATCTAGAAGAGGTGGCCGCGGGCTTTGTTGCCCAGACATTTGTGCCACACTAATGATGGGCAGAATAATAACATTTTGAGAGACCCACCCCAGAGCTCCTTGGGATGAAGTGGGGGCAAGGCTCTGTTTTCCCAAGCCTCACCTTAGCCTTTCTACATCTAGATACTTCTCTATCAAAGCCTCATTTCCTTTCACATTTCTACTGAGAATTGGTTGTCTCTACATTTGGAATGTTTGTAGCCCAAGATTGATGGTAGGTCCTCAGAATAGGCATGCTTACCCCCTCCCACCTCCACCCCCACCCCCGTGACTCACTAGCTGGCAGGAGGCAGCCATTTTGGTGGGGGTGGGAATCAGGGAACATCACAAACTGCAAACTCCATCTTGGCCTCCTAGCCATTCACAGAGGCCGATAGTGCTGGCCCAGGGCCAGGTGAGTGAGTGGCTTATTTCTGTTCCATTATAGCTTGAGTCCATATGCAAACCAGAGGACTGTGTCTATAAATAAGATATTATAGTTAAATCAATATTGATTATTAGGAGTTAGTGTTATATTTAAAGCCATAAAACTGAATAAATATTATGGTAAAAGTGTCCTAAATCTCCTGGGTAAACTCACTGTGTAAGACAAAGAGACAGGCCTTGGATTGATGAGTTGTGACCCTATGTCCCACTCACTACAAAGAGCTGTCAAGCAGATGGCTGTCCCTTGTAGGGGCAGAGAGGGACAAAAGTGATCTGGGAACAGCAGTGCACATGTCCATCAGCCATTTCCTCAGTCATATTCTTTTTTCTTCTTCTTTTTTTTTTTTTTTTGTTGTTGTTGTTTTGTTTTGTTTTTGTTTTTCGAGACAGGGTTTCTCTGTGTAGCTTTGTGCCTTTCCTGGAACTCGCTTGGTAGACCAGGCTGGCCTCAAACTCACAGAGATCCACCCGCCTCTGCCTCCCGAGTGCTGAGATTAAAGGTGTGCACCACCACCGCCCGGCTTCCTCAGCCATATTCTTAAAATACTAATTTAAGGGGTGCTGGAGAGATAGCTCTGTGGTTAAGAGCATTCACTGACTGTTCTTCCAGAGGACCCTCATTGCAGCTAACAACTGTCTGTAACTCTAGTTCCAGGGGATCCGATACATTCACATCAATGCACATACAATAAAGTTTAAAAAAAAATACTAACTTAGGGCCTGGTGAAGATTCTTGGTCAGTAAACCACAATGCTCACCTAACATGAACAAGGCCTTTGGTTCTAAATTTAAAAATAAGTAGGAAGGTAGGTGGGCAGGCAGGCAGGTAAACAGACAGACAGGCACTAGTTTACTCTGAAAGCAATTTGTATTTGCCAAATTTGTTTTTATTTTTTATTTTGCCTGTCATATGTGGGGATGAGATGGTCACATCTGTCACAGTGCACACGTGGAGCAGAACAGAGGACACCTTTGTGGAGCAGGTTCTCTCCTTCCACCCTCACACGGGTTCTAGAGATCAAATCCAGTTCACCAGACGTCCACAAGCACCTTTGCCCATTGAGCTTTCTTGCTGCCACTCCCAATTTATTTTTCTTCTTTTAATTTTTAAAATTAACTTTATGATTAAAAAAAACTAGCAAATACAAAACATCAAATATTTCCAAATTTATTCTTCTAAAATAAACTTTTTCCCCCTCGCATGAAAATTCTGATATTTACAACCATAGAAACCACAGAGAGGTAGAGGTAAAAGGAACAAGAAGAGAAAACTTACACAGAATCCTGATCCTTGGAGGCAGGCAGTATCAGTCAGCTTTCCATCGCTGTAACAAATACCTAAGATGATAGATTGACTCACAAAGAAGAGTGGTGTATTTCAGCCTGTGAGGGAGCAGAGCAATCGTGTGGAACATGTGGCTGAGAAAAACCCTTCAATTCGAAGCTAAGAGAGGATGATGCCGGGGCCAATACCCTCTTCAGTGGCACGTGACTTAAAGGCTCCCATCAGGCACTACCATTTAAACTTTCCACCGTCTCCCAGCACCAAGCTGAAGAATAACTTTTTATTTCTTTTGAGACAGGAAACCTCAACTGTTTGGAACTTGTTATGTAGCCAAGGATAACCTTGAACTGGATCCTGCTCCCAGTTTCCAAGTGCTGGGACCACAGATGTGTGCCACCATGCCTGGCTTTAAAAATCAACTTTGAGGGACTTTGAGAGGCATCCCAAACCCAATCTATGACAACCACTATTAGCATTTTTGTGAAAATCCGTCCAGATGTTTTCCTGAATGTAGGTGTGGGTGGATATGTGAATGTAATATAATTCTTTAAATAGAGCTGAAGTAGCTAGGCTGCCCTCCAATCTAAATAGAATAATTCTGCAATGTGTACTAAAACTGTATTTGAGGGCTGGAGAGACAGCTCAACAACTAAGAGCACTTGTTGATCTTCCAGAGGAGCTGGGTTCAAATCCCAGCACCCACATGGTGGCTCATGACTGTCAGTAACTCCAGTCTCAGGGAATCCAATGCCCTCTTTTGACCTCTGAAGGAACCAAGAACATACATGGTGCACACACATCCATGCATACACAAAATAATAAAATGTTTTTTTTTTTTCAAAATTAGTAAAATAAAATATACTTGTGGTTTCTTGAGTGAGACTGGCCCCCATAGGCTCATATAGTTGAATGCTTGGTTCCCAGTTGTTAAAACTGTTTGGGGGAAATATTAGGAGGTGTGGCTTTATTGGAGGAGGTATGTCACTGGGAGGTGGGCTTTGAGGTTTCAAAAGCCTACATAAGGCCCCGTCTCTCTCGTTATTTCTTTCTCTGCCTCTCTCCCTCCCAGCTTAAGGATAAGATGTAAGTTCTCAGCCACTGCTCCAACACTGTGCATGCCTGCCTGCCTGCCTACTACCTGCCTACTACCTGCCTGCCTGCCTACTACCTGCCTGCCTGCCTGCCTGCCTGCCTACTACCTGCCTGCCTGCCTACTACCTGCCTACTACCTGCCTGCCTGCCTGCCTACTACCTGCCTGCCTGCCTGCCTGCCTGCTGCCATGCTCCCTGCCATAATGATCATGGATGAACCCTCTGAAACTATTAGCAAGCCTCCAACTAAAAGCTTTTTTCTATAAGTTGCCTGGTCATGGTACCTCCTTACAACAATAGAACACCAATGAAGATGATAACAGCATTGGATCAATTCCTTCTGTGTGTCTAGCTTGTTTCAGGGCTAGACAGAGACTAAGAAGTCCACAATCTACCATCTGCTAGCCAGAGACCCAGAAACACCTCCTCCCTGAAGCCGGTTGTCCCTTCCACTACTCCCATGGTCCTTTGCTTGTCCTCACAGCACCCCTTTTACCCTTTCTGGTATTACCACAAATAACTTGTGCATGGTGGGAGATACATGCTCATGTGAGCGCAGTTGCACACATGTGCACGTAATGGCCAGAGGTCAACCTCAGGTGTCCTTTTCCCAGAAGCTACCTACCTTACTTATTCAGACAAGCTCTCTCACAAGCATGACTCACCGACTAGGCTAGACTGACTGGCTAGTGATGGCCAGGGATCAGCCTGTCTCCACGTGCCCAACACTGAGATTATAAGAGTGTGCCACCACATCCAGCTTTTCTCCTAGGTACTAAGGACCCAGAATCATCTCCTCAAACTAGCACACCTCAAATGTGCTATCTCCCCAGACCTACAAGTAACTTTGAACATTACACAAAACCAGGACTGCACCTCATATGCTAATTAAAGGAGCTTGCAGAATACAGGAAGAAATACACAGTCCTGCACACACGACAAAAGGTATAGCATCGTCTGTCTATCTTCAACCATCAGCTGGCTAACCCTTGCTACTGGACACTGGCGAGAATTCAGCATCTGGGGTGGAAAAGCCAAGGTGCCAGCAGGTCTATCCTCTGCAGATGTGAGCATTCCTGGCCAGAAGACATGGGCATTAAACTTCGACGATTCCTTGTGCATTTTATTGGCTGGTGCACCTGGCTATTGTTAGATCGTGACTATTCCTAGGTCCCTCTGTGATTCTATATCCGGCTCCCAAACTGGCCACCCGCAGGCCAAATGCATCCTGCAGCTCTGTTTGGCCCAAGATGGTATTTTTGTTTTAATTGACTTTAGTTGCCAGCATGCAAAATTCAGGAGATATCACATAAAATTCCAGATTTTTGTCTTCTCTTAAAAACTCAGAAGGTCTAGCAATATCAGGCTTAACTTCCTACAGTGTGTCAGCCGTGGCTGGAACAGCCACAGCTATCTTACACACATACACACACACACACACACACACGTGCACACATACACATGAACATACACACCCTTCATGGGACCATCTTCTCCACAAGGCCCATCTCATTGGTTTTCTGTCTGGTCCCTGAGGGTATAACTCTGCCAGATTTCTGCTCACTGAATTTGATCATTGGGGGAAGCAGGTTGCTGAATGGGTCACAGGAAAACAATAGCTAGAAGATTCTGGAAAACCACTCTCCTCCAACCTACCCAAAGAGGATTTGCTTTCTTCTGCAAAAGTGGAATTCTTTTCTCCTCTGGCCTCCAGAGGAACATGCCCCTTATTCCCATGGGCCTGAGCAGTAGGTCTTGGTACAAAGTCTTCACAGCCCAGGGCAATGGAACTAACTTGCCCACTTATAGGGAAGAAAGTGAAGTCCAGAGATGTGAAATGAATTGCCCAAGGTCACACAGCTTAACAAGCTTCCCATATGGGACTCGTTTGGCCAGACCATCCAATTGATCCCAAGCCACTGCTCTTCCCACCTAGAGACAATTGGAAACTCAACTAGGCTAAGAAAGGGTCCAGCCCGGAGAACATCGTGTAGTCTCTCAGCCTTGGAGACTCTGTAGGAGCACTTACTGATTGGCTATCACAGGGCAACAGAGATGGGGCTTTGGCTCTGAGGGCAAGGACTAGATAAGGCTAGGGAGATTACTTGACCCCTCCTGAATGGCCCAATTCATGATGGAGTCCAGCCAGTGGCACACCCCAGGCCAGGCTGCCTCTATAACAAACTGCCAGAACAAGAGCAAGGGAGGAGATGAAGTTCCTCTCCAGGGAGGAAGCAGAGAGGGGAAGGAAGGACAGACTTTAATTGAAGTCTCTCTCTCTGTGTGTGATCCCCACCAGTACTGTTCCCTCCATCGATAAACCAGCTGACGCTACCTCCCAACAAGCCCTGCCCCTCCACACACTTTCTGCCCCTTTCTACCATCCTCATCCTAGGCACCAGATGCACTGGACTCCATGCCCCTGCCTCCACACACAATCTCTGACCACCTGTTCCCCACACAGCAGCCACAGTGAGCTTTCTAAGCCATACATCAGAATCCACGCACCCTTCTGAATGTGACATGGCAACTAGAGTGACCTGCACAAGGTGAGTCAACATCCCAACAGGCAGCACTAGACAGAGTCACTGAGTTGTTTGTTTGGTGTTTGTGATTGTTTGGGTGTTTGTTTGTTTGTTTTGAGCTGAGGCTCGAACCCAGGGCCGTGCGCTTGCTAGGTAAGCACTCTACCACTGAGCTAAATTGTTTGTTTTTAAAGGAGGGAATACAAAGGCAGGAAGGTGATGTTATAGTTAGGCAGAGGAATAGGTAGAAATTTTGGAAGTGGATATGATCAAAACATTGTGTAGGCTGGGCCTGGTGACATATGCCTTTAATCCCAGCGTTTCGGAGGCAGAGGCAGGTGGATCTCTGTGAATCTGAGACCTACATAGCAAGTTCCAGAACAACTAGGGCTACATAATGAGACCCTGTATATAATTGTCAAAGAAAATAACATGACATGCTCCCAAAGGCTCCTCTTCACCTTACAATCAAATATAAACTGCTGCACCTCTGCTGGCCCTCACCTCTTGAAATGCATGATCTAGTGGCCACCCCCATGCACACCACAGGCCAGCTGCAAGGAACAGCCACTTCACACTCCTTGAGTAAGCAAGCTCATCCCACCTCATGTATCACCAACTGTTTCCTCTCCTCAGAACATCCTACAAGGCTGCTGCTTCTTGTCATGTGGGTCTCAGCTAAAATGTCCCCCCTCAGAGAGTCCCTGCTGCCCCTCAGGAGCCCCACCTCTGGTCACTTACACTCCTCTCATTTACGTTTAGTTTCTCCACAAGTCTATCAGAAACGATCTTAATTAAATATTTGCCTTTTTGTCGATGGAGAATCCAAGCCTCTGAAAGCTGAGACACAGTCTGCCCTGTTCAATATTATTTCCCCTAGTGAGTAGCTCAGAGTAACACACAATAAGTAGTTGTCAAATTAATTAATTAATCAGTTATCCAAGTGAGAGACGATCAGGGCACATAGGAAGGCATTAAGAATGGGATGGAAATACGAGAGATGGTATAAGAACTGAAATCCAAAGGCCAATTACAGAGAGTAGGGGAGACAGCAGAAGCCCGGGGTCTGAACAGCTCGGTGGGCATTTGTGGGGTGGGGCCAACAATGAGTTCAATGTCCAACGATGACACTGTTACTGGAGGAGCTGCCAGGTGACATCCAGGCATACATGTATTTAGGAGTTTGGGAAGGAGATTTGGCTCTGGTTGATACTGGAGGAAAATGTGGGAGAATAAATGGGGAGCTGTGACCTTCCTCTACCTGTGATAAGAAAAGGGGCTCGGATGACTGCAAAGGTACCCCTGAATTTAGCTGAGCAGATATAACAGGGCTAGAAAGGGACCCTGTGCAAGTTACTTTTCTCGTTGTGATAAAAGCAAATAAAGCAAGCTCACAGTTTGAGGGGACACGGTCCACACGCTCTCCTGCTAGGAAGGCATGGTGACGGAGGCATGAAGTGGCTGGTCACACTGCATCCACAGTCAGGAAGCTAGGGAAATGAAAGCTAGTGCTCAACTCACTTTCTCCTTTCTTATCTAGTCTAGGACCCCAACCCACAGAATGGTGCCAACTCTTCAGAGTGGTCTTCTCTCCCCCAGTTAACCCTCTCTGGGAAGACTCTCACAGACACACCAAGAGCTATATCTTCTAAGTCATTCCAAATGTAGTCACCTTGACAATGACAATTAATCATCATAGCAGCAAAGGGTCCAGAAAGATGGGGAGGGAGCAGAGAGCATGTGGCTGGGGTGCACCACCTTTCAGGGAGACAGGGAGATCTGAGAGCACTGTCCTTGCCATGGGAGCCACAAGGACCTAAGAGCCAGCTCAGTGACAGGCTCTAGACAGACACTGGATTCGAGTGGATTGAGGGACGGGTGTAAGGAAAGGACACAGGCACAATGGTGGAGCAGAAACTCAGTCTGCTCATGATAGAAGGTCAAAGATATGGTAGTAGTCAGAGAGGACAAGTAGTCCAAGAATGATTGTTGAGTAACCCAAATCTTTGCTTGGACATGAGTCTATAACATGGCTTAAGTTCATTCCCCCAAAAAGGCTGCTAATGGCCAAGCAAGTTGTTCTAGGTACCCAGTCATAGTCACAGCATGAATGAAGACCACCCAAGAAAGGGACCCCTTAAACCAGGTACTAAAACCTCCACCAGCATGGAAGAGTGAAGGAATAAATGATTGTGGGATGATGCACTGAGTGTTGGATAAAGTAATTATAACCCCCTGAGTGTTGGAGGGGAAGAAATGGAGAAGGGGCAACACAAGGCTCTACTTTAGTGGGGTGAGTGTGTGTGTGTGTGTGTGTGTGTGTGTGTGTGTGTGTGTGTCTGTCTGTCTGTCTGTTTGTCTGTGTCTGTGGTATATGCATATGTATGTGTAGGTGCACTTGCCCATGCATGTATGTGAGAGAGCCAGGGGTCATCAACACCAAGAGTCTTCCTCTATTGCTCTCCACATTTGTTTTTACATGGAACCTGGCACTGGCTGTTTCAGTTAGACTAGCTGGCTAGCAAACTCTAGGAAGCCATCTATTTCCACACCCTCAATATTGAGTTTGCAGATGCCACACTGTTGTGCCTGGCTTTTATGTGAGTTCCAATAAAACTTTATTTATAAGAACAGGAGGGGGTTGGAGATTTAGCTCAGTGGTAGAGCGCTTGTCTAGCAAGCGCAAGGCCCTGGGTTCGGTGTCCTCAGCTCCAGGAAAAAAAAAAAAAAAAAAAACAGGAAGTGGGCTGGCTTTGGCTTGTGGTCCAGAGTTGGCAGACCTCTGCTATACAGCAAAAGTCCCTGCCCTTGTGCCAGGGAAGGAGGAAGAAATCGCAGTCATTCAGATCCAAGCCAGAGGCCTGACCACTGTGGCTGTAAACTCACTAAAAGGGAAAGCTCCCAACTCACTGAACAAGCAAATAATAAACGAGTTTTGAAAATAATTAAAATTGAAAATTGATTGTCTGGGCCAGAGCAGATTTATGCAACGGGCCCTTGCTCCGCCGGGAGTGGAGGGTGAGCTTCTAAGCCCTGTGTTGAACAAGCTAAGCATTTTTTCAGATTATTCCCAGCATAATATGCCAAAGGGAATAGGCTCCATTTATTATTTCCTTAAAAAAATCAATGAGCTGAAACATTCCCTCTAGACCTATAATATTTATTTCAATGTTCTGTCAATAAATATAACAAGGTTAGCTTTCTATCAGTTTAGTTGGAAGAATCATTTGAGGGAACTTCTATTTGTTAGGCTCGATTACAGAAAGCAATCAATAAGGGAAAATCCCCTGGTCACTATGGGCAAGAAATATAGAACTCAGAGGAACCATCCCAGAGAAGAGATTGATGCTGCTGCCCCCAGTCATTCCCTCCTTCCCCCCAAAGGTGGGAAATGTGGGTGCAGCATTGAGTTATAGAGTGTCAAGCCAGAACAAGTCCACACATGGTGAAACTGAGAACCGGGGGTGGAAGGGATCATTCAGTCACAAAGAGACCGAAAATGGAGCCCCATGTCCCAGTACACACTTGTAGTCGACACTGAGGCTGCGGTGAATTCAAGAACAGCTGGGTGAGACCCTGTCACAAAGAAACAAAACAGACACGTAAGAACTAAAATCCAACTAAGTATTCTGACCTCAGATTTCATCCAAGTCTTGAGTCAGGTGGAAGGCTGGGATGGGGACCCATGTGCACAGAGTGCTTGCCTCTTTTACTTGAATTCACTTTCACTGCATCTGACTTTCTCAAAGACTGAGCTAGGAGAATGGCTTCACACTGGTGTTAAAATGGCAGGGGGAAAAGGCCTTTTGTGACAAGGAGATTCTTGGGTGCTTAAAGGGTTCACCCTTTGATCCTTACCCTACACACACACACACACACACACACACACACACACACACACACACACACGGCAGAGGGAGCCTGTGACTAAAATGATAAGAATGTGCTATCTCCTAGAGTCCCTGGCTTGGGCTAGATGACCCATCTATCCCTAAGGCTCCCATGACATGAGCCATGGGAAATAAAAGTTTGGGGTCAGAGAACTGGACCTATTGCCCGCCCCCCAGCCCCCATTTACACAGCTGGGTAGAATCTTTTCTACCTCTCCAAGCTCCTTCCTCCTCTCAGGGGAATTAAAACAATCTTAACACCTCACTTGTGGAATACACAGAATGCAGAGGAAGCATGACACCGTTAGAGATTTGAAACAGCTATTAGTGTTATTGACTGAATTACTAGTACTACTGGCACTTACTGAATGCTTTCTATATGCCGATCACTGAACTAAGCCTGTTCCATGCTTTATCAACTCATTCTCTCGACAACTCACTGGGAACAGACGACATAAACATCCATCTAACAGATGTGAAAGACAGCCCTTGAACAAATGATAGGACCAACTAGAGGCCCATCAACAGATGATTAGAGAAAATATGGGATATATACACAATGTGATGCTATAGCCACAAAGAAAATCAAAAGTATGTTATTGGAAGCAAGGGGGAAAGAATGGAGATCTTCATGTTAAATGAAATAAGCCAGGTGCAGAAAGAAAAATATCACATCTTCCTCTAATATGCAGAATCTAGACTTTTTCTTTTTTTTAAGAATTGAAAGCAGAAGGGAGTTATTTAAGAAGAGGAAGAGGAGCCGGCGCTGGTGGTGCACGCCTTTAATCCCAGCACTCAGGAGGCAGAGCCAGGCAGATCTCTGTGAGTTCGAGGCCAGCCTGGTCTCCAAAGCAAGTTCCAGGAAAGGCACAAAGCTGCACAGAGAAACCCTGTCTCAAAAAAACAAAAAGAAGCTACTTTTTAAAAAGAACTAAAAAATAAGGCTTGAAGATTTTTTTCAAATGTCCACTGTCAGAAAGCCAAACACAGCAAAGATTTAAATCCAAATTATTTAACTCCAAACCATGTATTCATAACCTGGGCAAACAAAAGATTCTGTAGTTATCCCAACCTGAAAGGAGTGGCCTTCCCCATCCATCCCCACCTACCCAATCACTACTACCAATCACCACCTGACTCATAAAAGTAGGATTCAGTTGGTAAAGTGCATGTCACACTAGCATGAAGACCTGTGTTTGGTCCCACAGCCCACATAGAAGTTGGATATGGTGGCATGTGCCTGTGATTTCAGTTCTGGGGCTGTGAAGATAGGGTGACCCCAAGCCAATCACACACACACACACACACACACACACACACAAAGTGGGGTCCCAGCAGGCTTCTGGACCTTCATCTCTCACCTCTGAGATCCATGCCTTAACTATCCAAAAGAGGCTTCCATCAAGCAAGAGGCTGTTGAAGACTCTCCAAAGACATGCTTTGTCAGTACGAGGTCTTGAACTTAACCCCTACATGGAGACTAAATTCTCCTACACAGAAAACAGTAGCAACCCTAGAAGAACCAGCACTTACGCTGGATATTGCCCGGAAAGAACTTAAACAGTCGAACAATTATTTATTGACTTCCTACTGTAATGGACATTATTTTAAACTCTATTTAAAAAAAAAAAAAAACACATTTAACAGCACGATTAACAGACTCCTAAGTGTCCCCGAGTATATCTACCTCTTATGTGGCCCAACGTACATTTACTGAGTCTCAACTAAGCTCAGGAGAACAGTCATCAGGTCCAGGTCATTCTGAAATACCACCGGCATGGCCTTTAGTGACTACCACATTTGTACTGATTGATTTCCTTGTTACTCTGACCAAAAGCTGACCAAAGGCAATCTGAGGGAGGAAGAACTCATCTGGGTTCATAGTTGGAGGAGACAGTCTGCCCTGCTGAGGAACACGGCAGTCAGAGCAGCTGGAAGTGGTGGCGGCAGAAGTGTGAGGCTGTTTGTTCACATCTCTGCAGACCAGGAAACAAATTTGGGACAGGAAGTGGGGGCAAGCTATAAATTTCAGATTTAGCCCTTCAAATATACACCTCTACCTAGTCCCCACCCCCCAACGGTTCTACACAAAAGCACTAGGAGTTGGAGACAAAATATTCAAGCAAATACATCTGGGGGGAGGGGGGGACACTTCACATTCAAACTGTAACAAGGACTTTAGGAAACTTGGCTCTAAAGCAGCGGTTCTCAACCTCTGGTTCACAACCTCCTTGGGGTCAAATGACCCTTTCACCAGGGTTGCATATCAGATATTTACATTATGATTCACAACAGTCACAAAATTATAGTTATGAAGTAGTAGTGAAATAATTTATGGTTGGGAGTCACCACACCATGAGGAACTATATTAAAGGGTCGCAGCATTAGGAAGGTTGGGAACCACTGTTCTAAAGAATGTTTCTGAGCAGCAAGCAACATACAAGAGAGCTATGAAACAATAGACATAACAATCCAAATGCTTTGGGTCTAACCAGTCCCCAGGCGCAAATAACAGTCCCATTATCCTGGACCTCCAGCTAACTGGTAGAAAGAATTCCCATCTTAAAGAGTTCTCTTCCATTCCACTCCCAAGTACCTCTCCTATTGAGTTATTCCGGACATTTTAAGGATTGCCACATGATTCCCACAAGTCAATGTGACCACTGCTCCACACAATGGTAATTAACCAAACACCACAGTGTCAGAGTTTTGCAGAAATGCAACTCTGAGTGTCCCAAACAGAATTAGAATTCTATTGCTCTGCTAAAGAGAATAGCTCTCTCTCTCTCTCTCTCTCTCTCTCTCTCTCTCTCTCTCTCTCTCTCTCTCTCTCTCTCTCTCTGTGTGTGTGTGTGTGTGTGTGTTAGTTAGGCTTATCTAGAGAGGTCCCACACCAGGGCTTTGGAGCACCACACAGCTTCAGTGCTCAGAGGGCGCCTCTTTGAGTCACATATATATCCTTCTTTAAGAAAAAAGCTATCAGCAAGATGTCTAAGCAGGGCTTGCTCTGGAGCCAATGACTGGCCTTGCATGGAACAATGACTACATGCACTAAAGCAATCCTGAGCATATTGATCTAAGTGGAAAAGGGGAACCCCTGTCTTAATGATTCTGTTCCCCCAAAAACCTCCATCTGCCTCTCTCTCCATTTCTATTGCTATTACCACACAGGTCCAACTCATAACCATCTCTTATCTTGGTTATTTATAATTACCTTCTCCCTCAGTCCACTTGAGCCCCACCATCTACTCTTCACCCAGTCACAGGGCCATCTGTTAAAATCTACTCAGGTAGCATACTAGCTTAAAGTGAATTCCATTGCCTTATTGTGTTCTGACCCCAAGACATGAACTCAGAGGCAAGAGATAGTCCCAGAGAAGCACATATAATGTAGGGTGTGCAAAAACTTCACAGGGAAGGTAGAAGAGTCTAAGACATCTTTTTCTTTGTCTCATCATGTGGCACACACACCTAGCTCCTCTCCTCCTACACTGGTCTACTAGCACAAAGAACTCAAGACAACTAAGTAAACATCTTTGAGGTTCAATGGAATCTTTATTGTCTCTCCTGGTGGAAGGACCCCACCTCTTGGGATAAGGACCACTAATGCCACAAAAATTAAAGATTCAAGACAGGAAGCAATAGTTCCCCAATGTGGTCCTTGAAAGTGATGCTGAGAGACCCAAACCCCCTTTCAGCCCTTGACTTCCAGATCCATGTATTCTATCCCTTGTGACATGACACCATTTAAGGGCCTTCAGAGATCTAGATTACATTAATTAAGAGGGGAGGACCTACCTTTAACGTAGATGGTTCCATACCATGCATTGGAAACCTGCACTGAATAAAAGAAGGAAGTCAGCTAAGCACAGTGTTCACTTCTCTCAGCTTCCTGATTGTGAGTGCATTGTGACCTCACACATGCTGTAGATGCTTTGTGACCCCCAGCCTCACACTCCTGCCACACCTTCCCTACCAGGATGAACTTCGACAAAAGTCTCCTCCCTCCTTTAAGTTGTTTTGGTCAGGGATTTTGTCACAGTGATGAGAAAAGCAGGTAAGCCACGCAGAGAGCCATCTACACCCCTTATCCTCTTACTCCCTTTCTCTGATGTTATCTTGCCCAGTTCTCTGACCAATGAATGAGCAAAGCAATTCGCCACTGGCCTACAGTCTTCCTAGAAATGCATCTCTGACTGTTTCTTCCCTCCAGTAAAAAAATTGACAACCCAACTATACAGCTTAAAGCACTTCCTTGTGAAAGACTTCAACACTTAGCGGTCAGGGTCCACTAATACACTGAGTGGACCCATCCATGAACTAACTCAGGGGTTTCCTCCCACCCTTGGGCCATGGGACTCTCCTGACAAGAGGGCAGATTTGAACTGAGAGGAAGATGTCAGCTCAACCAAGCTGGAAGACACAGACAGCTAAAGCTAAGCCTCTTGAACATGTTTGTCCTTAAGCTTTAGGATCTTTTCAGCTCTCAGTCCAGGATACCATTCCCACCACAACAGACTGTGGATGGTTCTCCTCAGTCCAGGACTTAGTTATGCTAATACCTAGCTCCAAGTGGGAGTCTCTGGCCATAAAGTGACTTGGTCATTCATGGTCAGGTGCTCAGTCTTTGCTAGAGTTTAGTAATACTCCAGGAACTGGTTTGAAAGCATTGGTAGTTCTCTGCTATAGTGGGTGTAGCCTTCTTCCAAAACTCTAGGAGTTTTCTCTTTGAGTCCCCTAATGGAGGTTGCTAGACTCTACTAGAGACACCTCCAGTGCTATTGTATTTACCATGTCACGTGACCCGAGAAGATAGGGATGTTATACTGCATCACAGTTCAGACTTGCATCTCTACCCTCTTTTCTTCTAGACCCACTTAAAACTAGCCACATCAAGCTGGAAGGCAGTGGCACACACTTTTAATCCCAGCACTTGGGAGGCAGAGCCAGACGGATTTCTGTGAGTTCGAGGTCAGCCTGGTCTACAAAGCAAGATCTAGGACAAGCACCAAAACTGCACACAGAAACCCTGCCTCAAAAAACCAAAACCAAAACCAAAACAAAAACAAAAACAAAAACAAAAACAAAAAAACTAGCCACATCTTGGGCTATTATTCAACAAATCAGTTAGAATAATATTATTATTCCCAAATGAGAATCTATTGCCTCAAAAATCCCCAAAGGACCTACAAAGTACCATGTCTCTTCCGCCATAGTTGGAAACTCAGTTGGCAAGACACTAAGAGTGTCAGCAGTGTGCTGGTTCCTAAATCTTACTGGGTTCGTTTCCTACCTCTTGATATGTATAGCTCTTACGAGGGCATCCGAGTACTTGCCACTTCCTGTTCACTGGGCTTGAGGAGAATGATGCCATCAGTATAGTGGACCAGCATGGTGGATCTGGAATGTCAAGACAATCAAAGACCCTTTTTAGACTGTAATGTAACAGAAGAAAATCAGCAGAGCCCCGAGGCAAGACAGTGAATCTATATTGCTGTCTCTCCCTTGTGAATACAAACCGCGTCTAATCCCTTTTCCTGATGGGAACTGAAAAGATCAAACGCCGCACAGCAAATGCTGGAGGCAACAGTGACCGACTCCAGTGACGACACCAAATCCAGCCAGAGCAGCTTACAGCTGGAGAGGCCGTTTGTTTTCCACAGTCCGTGTGCTGGCTAGTTTTATGACAACTTGACACAAGCCACAGTTATCTGGGAAGAGGGAGGTTCAACCAAGAAAATGCCTCCGTAAGATCAGGCTGCAGGCAAGCCTTTGGGCATTTCCTTAATCAGTGATTGATGGGGGAGGGGGGCGGGCAGCCCATTGTAGGTGTGGCCATCCCTGAACTGGTGGTCCTGGGTTCTATAAGAAAGCAGGTTAAGCAAGCCACAAGAAGCAAGCCAGTAAGCAGCACCCCTCCATGGCCTCGGCATCAGCTCCTGCCTCCAGGTTCCTGCCCTGCTTGAGTTCCTGTCCTGACTTCCCTCAGTGATGGACTGTCACCTGGAAGTGTAACAGAAATAAACCCTGTCCTCCCCAGGTTGCCTTGGTCGTGGTGTTTCATCACAGCAACAGAAACCCTGATTGAGACAGTCGACCATCATAATCTTAGAACAACCCGGATCTTTCAAGACTCCAACCAATGACTTGTGTGGAATGTGAAGTCCCTCTGAAAAAAATGACTGGGGAAATGCCTATTGTAAATACGTAGAGTGCCATTTCTAAGTGCTTGCTCAAGGGGACTTGGCCTCTCCTTCCATCAAAGGACTCGGTCTAAAAAGTAGCTCAGATCTGGAAAGTGCTGACGTGGTGACCAAGCACACCTTTTCTCTGTCTGTCACTTCCAGCCTCTGCTGTTCCAAAGCCCATCACTGCGCCTCTCATCAGGGACCTCTGCTCCCTGGCAGTATCTCTTACTGTCCATCCTTGCCCTTCAGAAATACTGATTAGGGTACCCCTTGCTACTTTAGTGACCAGAGTGTCCTCTGGACCCTTCGAGAAAACAAAGTCCCTGCCTGTCTCATGCCTCTGACTGAGTCATCAATATTCTACCAAGGCAACTTCAGCACCACCCTTAATTGAGTGCGGGCAGGAAACCCACAGGGACATACCAATAGCACTCTAGCTCTGCCAGTAAGTGTCCGTGTAGACACAGGCTCCTGGCTCTTAGGAAAGTATTCTTATGTCAACAGCCAACACCCCGATCCACACTTAGGTTCCCACCCTTAGCCCCACACAATCCCCCACCTTCAGGCACACCCACCTGACTCCCACCGCTGCACAGGAACGCACAGGCAGCTCTTATGTGAGTCAAATCTGGACTTCCTTGATCCAGCTCTGCTGACACTTGGCCCGACTCAGGCTTGTTTCTGTACTTCATGGTCGACCTTCAGAGTCATATGTAGGACTTGGGAGATGGCTCAGTGGCTAAGGTGCTTCCTGGGGAAACAAAGGGACTAGAATTTAGATTCCCCAAAACTCATGTACAATGCTGGGTGGGCATGATGTCCAGCTTGTAATTCCAGCATTGAGGGCAGAGACAGGAGGACTCTCCAGAACAAGGTGGCTAACAAGACTAGCCAGATCGGTGAGCCTGGGGTTTGACTGAGAGCCCCTGCCTCAATGGAAGAGCAGAGGAGGGGGATTTCCAGTATCAACCTCAGGCCTCCATATGTATGCATACACACACCTGCGCACACATACCTACACACACGTGAGCCCACAGACATGTGAACACACACCTGTGCACATGAAAGTGGAAAACAATGACAGGAGACTCATATTGCTAGAGTACAGTGTGGGTCTAGTGACACACACCTGCGACCCCGGTACTAGGGAGGCGCAGGCAGAAGGGTTGGAAACTCAAGGTTACCCTCGGTTACAAAGTGAGTTCAAGGCCCACCTGGGCTACATAAAAGAAACTTGATAAGACAGGGAAGCAGGGAGGGAGGAAGGGAAGGAGAGAGGGTAACTTGTTACCCAAAGTTGTAATCAGGCATCTATAATCACAACGGCAGAGGCTGGGGGATTGTGAGTTCAAACTAGCTGGATTACAGAGTGAGACCCTGTCAAAATAAATAAAGAAAGGAAGGAAGGAAGGAAGGAAGGAAGGAAGGAAGGAAGGAAGGAAGGAAGGAAGAGAAGGAGGGAAGCAGGGGGGGAGAAGGGAAGAAAAGAGTGGAAAGGGAGGGGAGAGGAGGGGAGGGGAGGGATCACACATTTAAAATGAGTGCACTGTGAGATGGCAGGAGCTGGGTCCTTCACTGCCTTCAGAGAAAGCCACCGCTTATCAACACTCACGATGGAACTAAACTCTTCTTCAGCTAAATAGAATGTTCAAGTTTTTCCTGTTACGGCAACTTAGCTATGAACTACTCCAGTCCTCCTGTGTCTAAGGATCCAGGACAGACTGCTCCAAGCCTCCAGAAAGAGGAAAACAATGTAGGCAAAACCCTAACTCACAGCTCTTCCTCTCTGCTGTAGAATGAACCTGGCCACAGAACAACTGGACATAGAAATGCCCGTCCTTTCTAAGAGTGTCACCCTCCCACAGATGGCAGTCAGACGCTAAAGCCCCAAAAGGCCACAGCATGATGTTAATGCAGCCCCTCAAGTCTGAATCCTTCACCTAAGGCCTCCTATAGGTCCTCACTGGTCCCACGGTGGGCTAGGCTGCACCAGCCCAGATACTTCCCCATCACCCAAGCTTACTTTATCTCAAGGCATGATTTTCTATTGTAGGAGAAGAAGGAGGGCCGGAGGAGGGGGGAGAGGGGGGAAAGAAGGGGAGTACTGTTTGTAACGAAGCTCTTGTGCTGTGTCTATCCAATGAAGTCCCCACCCGGGAGACTCCAGGAGATATCTAGCTTGTCAGTGCACAAGCCAGAGTTCTGTGGAGTCTAAGAAAGAATCTTCCCCTAGAACCTGGAAAACAGCCTGTGAGTATTATCTATTCTCTAGAGCAGGGCTTCTCAACCTCCCTGTTTCTCAAGCCTCTAAAACAGCTCCTTGTGATGTGGTGAGCCCCCCACCCCAACCATACAATTATTTCACTGCCACTTCATAACTGTCATTTTGCTACTGTTATGAATCGGAATGTAATTATCTGATATGCAGGTCATTTGACCCCAAGGTGCCAAGACTCACAGGTCGAGAGCCACTGCTCTAGGTCTTGGTTTTTCCATCTGGGGATAATTTCTCAGGCATCAGAAGCTCAGAAATAAAAAACTGGAGGAAACCACGAAATAAAAAACTGGAGGAAACCACGGCCTGAACCATGCAGAGGGAGAGGGCTGTCACTGACATGGGTGCTGGCCACTATTGCAGCCACAGCGCTGTTTACAGCACCGTCCCCTTGTAGGGCATGGGCTGCGTATACAAGCACAGCTAGGCAGTCCCAGCCCTGCTCTCCTAGAGCTTACATTCTAGTGGAAGAAACAAGTGCTCATCGGATAATCAAACAAATGAGTGCATGATTACAAACTGGCATAAATATTCCGAGGGAGCATGACACATGCTAGGAGAGCAAATAAAGAACGAGCTGGCTTGAAGGCGCCTCTGAAGGCATAACATTTGAACTGACATCTGAAGCCTGAGTAGGAGTTAGCCAAGCACAAAAGGGGAGGGCGGAGAAGGCACAGTCCCAGCAGATGGTAGAGCAGGTGCCGGGGGTTCTGCGGCGTTCGGGGAGAATGACAGGAAAATGCTGATGGAGGTAAAAGGTCGGCACGGACCACAGAGACTGAAGAGGGGCTGCAGGGGCATGAGGCTGGAGAGGCAGGCGAGGTCAGGCCCTGTGGCCTTAGAAACACTGTAAAAATGCTGGTTCTCCCTGTTAGAGCCAAGAGAAGCAGGTAAAGGGATTTGCACAGGGGATGCTATGTGACCAGACAGGTGTTTGGAGGGGCTCACTTTGTACAGACAATGGATTGGAAGGTGCAAGAACAGAAACAGGGATGAGTGAGGAGCCTCCCTGGGAACCAGGAAAAAGGATGATGGTGGCTTAGACTGTGGGTGTAAAATCAACAGGACTTGGGTGCTGGGTGGATAATGGGCTAAGAGCAGCTGCTACTGGCATCTTGTGCTCTCAGCATCTCATAAAAATTGCAAGGTTCTTTTGGTTTTGAACAATGGAATCTCATCTTACTCGGGGGCCAGATTTGGAAGTGCATGAGACAAGAATTGCACGAAGTCAAAAGTGCCCTTGGAAAACCTGAAGCCACTCGCAAAGTACAGTATCCATGAGTTTGTTTACACAGCCATGAACAGAAATTTTTAGGCACACTAAAGTTAGAGAGCCGCTGAACTAGAATCAAGAAAGCAGCAGAAGGAAAGCCCATATGCAAATGTCTGGGCATTCAAATCACTGCCTTTAAGACAAGGACTAGATCCCTAGGAGTGAATGAGGAGATGTTGGGGGGGGGGGTACAGGAGCTATGTTTCTTAAAGTTTCTTAAAGCCCCCTTTTGCTGAAACCACCCTCTTGGTTTGAACACTGAGCCCTTTGTAAACTGCAATTACCTATTACTGTACTAATTGCTTACAGCGTGTGATCTGGGTGTAGGACTCCAACCCCAGCATCTCCTCCTTCTTCATCACCATCTCACTCCAGGTCTCTGCTCAGATAGCTCAGCCTGGATCTGCTAGGATCCCTCTATCGGCAGAAAGTCAAGGTCAGAGGGCTCTAACCAAACCCTTCTTGAATTCAGTAGCTGAACCGGGTACCGGTGCCACCTGCTCACCCTGAGTTGGTGAGGCTCCACCCCTGGTTTCTTCACCTGACTGATGAAGCAGACACCATCTCAAACTTTGCCAGCACTAGGGCAGAAGGGGAGAGCTCCACAGGCTTCACAAAGCGATTAAACGCCCGCCCGAGCATGGCACGAATCACTTCCAGGCGCAGCTCATTGGCTAGAATTCATCACAAGGCTTCACCCACCCACAAGAGGGCCAAGAAGTGCAATCCTCCCATGTGTTCAGCAGGTGCACAGCCAGAAATATTTGACAAACAACACTAATGACTTCCACATGCTCTAAATGACAGGAGAGAGGAGACAAGTCTTAACTATCAAGTCTGTGTTTGGACCCAGGACCCTGTGTAACCATGTGGCTGAATCAAATCTGCCCGTTCATGCCCCAGGGGGCAGAGCCCATGCCCAGAAAGACTCCCAGGCAGCATTTGGATGCTATCTTGGAATTAAAGGGAGGATGCATCAGAGGCTGCTGACAGCCTCAGCTTGTCAGCACTGTCTCTACTCTCTCTCAGCCCACGATGCTAACATGAGAAATAGTGGGACTGGAACTCTGTCACCAAGGATCTCTGACAGTCCCTGGAAGTGCCTGGGCTGGAGACAATGGACATACGGATGAATCCTTGTTCTCAAGGAGCTCTCAGCAGGATGCTGTGGGAGTCAGTGTCCAGTGGTCCGCTCCTCCCTCTTACCCGACATCATGATGCTCTCCTCTCACTGAGGAACCTGGTCCTCTCTTTTCCAATCACGCCTGTCACCATGCTCTCATCAGTAGTACATGGCAGGAGTGAGGACCAGGCCTTAAGATGACAATCACTTCTCCTTCCTCCTGGAAATCCATGACCACGGTGTAAGAAAGTCAGAACAAATGATTAGACACCATGTGGATGGAAGCCCTGGAGAGGGAGCAAACATCTGGGACATTCCAGCTTCAAAGGGGCTCCCAGCTGAGTGCAGTCACAACAGATAATGCAGAACTGCCCAGAAGAGCCCAATGGACTCATAAAATATAGAGGAAAGACTTCAATCATTTCAAGTCACTATTGTTACGGCCTAGTTTGTTACACAGCCACAGGAAATTGAAAAACACACACTAGCTGATGTCTATGTTCTGAGGAGGCCCAGAGAAAGAAAATATAAGAACACATTAAAAAAGTGTCTTAGATTGGGCTCTCTGGAATAGCCCTAAAACAGAATAAAACTCAAAGAATGAGTTTCGTTGGGGAGGAGATGCTCTCTAGAGACACCTATAAGGAAAGGAAGAAGCCAAAGGCAAAGTACATCGGGTGCAGCATAGTGATCATGAGAGGATGGGAAGGGTGGGGAGGGTGGGGGATGGATGAGGGGTACCAGTCGCAGCTGGACAGAAGCAATGCATTCTAATGGTCTGTAGCACAACCTGGGGAGTTCGCTGTACCGTGTTTTAGCTAGAAGAGAGGCTCTCAAAAGCTACCAACATGATGAAAATGACAGACAGGGAAATGTTAACTGCCCGCGTTTGATCAGCACACAGTATGCACGTGTGTTCAAACAGCATACTATACCCTAGAAACAGGTGCGACTCGAGCATGTCAATCAAAACTGTTTTTAATGAGTAAGTTAGAACTGGACTTGCACCTGTGGTGGTTGGTCTCCGTCAACTTGACACACACTAGAGCCAACCAGGAAGAGGGAGTCCCAGTTGAAAAATTGTTTCCATCAGACTGGCCGGTGGGCCGTAACTGTGGGGCATTCTCTTGATGGCTAATTTCTGTAGGGGGACCCAATCCACTGTGGAAGGTGCCACACCTAGGCAGGTGGGCCTGGGCTGAATAAGGAAGGTGGCTGAACATGAAGCTGAGAGCAAGTCAGTGAGCAGCACTACCTCAAGTTCCTGCTCTGGTTCCTGCCTTCCGTTCCTACTCTGACTTCCCTCGGTGATGAATTGTCACTTGGAAATAGAAGATAAAATGAACCCTTTTGTCCCCAAGTTGCTTTTGATCACATTATTTCTTCACAGCAACAGAAAAGTCCCTAGAACAGCACCCAAGGCCTGGGACCGACCTTTGATTACTCTGCACTCACAAAGAGAAGAGTTGTTCTAAGTGGAGGCCAGGAGGCTGGCCCTCGAGTCTGTAGCAGGAATCTTAAAAGTTCTTATTAATAAAATCAAACCTGAGGCCAGGTATTGGGGTGAATGCTGGAAGATCAGAGAAGCAGAACAAGCCACAACTACCTCACCTTACCAGTTCCTCAGCTGATCCTGTTTCCTCAGACTGGAAGCCTCTGAGTCTTTATCCAATGAATCTCAGCTGAACTTCTGCTCCAAAGTCTGAAAGCTTAACCAGCCAAATGCTTCTAGTTTCTGGTCTTCACGCCTTATATACCTTTCTGCTTTCTGCCATCGTTCCCTGGGATTAAAGGCTCACTTTCTGGGATTAAAGGCGTGAGTCACTATGCTTGGCTGTATCCTTGAACACACAGAGATCCAGGTAAATCTCTGCCTCTGGAATGCTAGGATTAAAGGCCTGTGCTACCACTGCCTATCCTCTATGTTTAATATTGTGGCTGTTCTGTTCTCTGACCCCAGATAAGTTTATTAGTGTGCACAATATTTCGGGGAACACAATACCACCACACGAGTCCCCTCATCAGCCAGTAGTAGCTGTGGGTTGTCCCCTGAGGGGCCATCGCGTGAGCGAAGGTGTCTGCCTGCTGTTTCACAGTCCCCACAGAGGGGTGTGGCTGGGCACACTGAGCAACTGACATTCTCAGCAGCTGAAGACAGAGATAGCAACCCTGGAGAGGAAGGCAGGCACCAGAACGCACCCCCTACTGGAGGTGAGCCCATGGCACTTGAACTGAGCGAGAGGCTCCCAGTGAAGGGAGGAAGGAGAGAGAGCTTCCAGGCGAAGGAAACAGCAAGAGTAAAGAATGGCTCCCGTGTGAGAACAAGTAAAACTGGTGCCAAGATAAGAGATGAGGCTACAACTGCGAGCAGAGGAACGAGGGTTTCCCCTGAGGCAACAGGGACTACTGAAGGGTTCGAAGCAAAGCAGAGACTGGTGAGCCATCTGTTTCAAAAGATTCCTCTGACAGGAAGGTGGAAGGTGGACCAGCAAGGTAAGACCAGAAGCAGAGAGCCTGGAAATGATTCAAGAGAGACGTTAGCTCCCCGCTCCTGCTGGGGCCACTGGCTGAGCCCTGCATCCTCTTCTTCCTGGGCTGCCAGGTTATATCGCAGCCTTGTCCATGTCATGGGCCTGGTGGCTGGCTGTGTTGCTACATGGGGCAAGTTAAACAGCATCTTGAAAGGCCCTTCGATCATCCTCATACACAGGAAAACTACAGCCCTTAATAGGAAGTGAAGGTCACCTAGGTGACCTGGAGCAGCAAGGTAGTCAAAGGACTCCATCCACATGTCTCTGTCCTAAGTATCAGGACCCTCAACCAAACCTTGACCAATCAAAACATAGTAGACATTCTATGTTAAGAATTCTGTTTTCTTTGGAAATCCTCTACCCTGATCCTGGGTTAAAATCTGTTTTTCTACCCTCCAGCTGTAGGGGAAATTCTCTTTTTCTGATGGCCAGGAAGCCCTCCCATTTTCACAGTTCGCTGTAAAGTTAGTGATGAGAAGCTGGAGAGATGACTCAGTGGTTAAGAGCACTGTTGCCCTTCCAGGAGGACCTGGATTTGATTCCCAGCACTGACATGGTGGCTCACAAGTGTCTATAACTCCAGTCCTGGAGAATCCAACACTCTCTTCTAGCCTCTGTGGGCACTAACACATATGGTGCACAGACATAAATGTAGGCAAAATAACCATACACATAAAAAGAACTTAATTTTTAATTTAAAAAAAAAAAAAACAGTGATGAATCGACTCAGCCTTCCATTGTCTTTGCCCCTGGCCATAATCATCTGATTCTGTAGACTTCATAATCACTCCCTCCTCTGAGCCTCTCAAGCATAAGAGAAACTACTCATAAGGACATTCCCTCCCACCACTACCCCATCCTCCCTCACCACTGCTAAAAGTTTTAACAATTGCTAAAGCCAGTCAGGGGCCATTAGAACCTCCACCCACCACCAGAGACGGGCTCTCGTTACCAACAGGCCGATGGGTAATCCAGCTCGAGATTCCCATTTTAGAGCCTGTTTCCTAGGAACCACTCCCAGCACCAACTGTAGTAGTAGGTCAGGTTCCCTAGAAATAGATCAAAGATGGAGATTTGCATGCAGAGGACTTACTGGAGAGCAAGAGCCGGAACATTAGCAAAAAAGCAAGAAAGTAGGACTGGGCTGAGTGAGCTCCTGAACCCTGTGCGTGTGCATCACGGACGGCAATCCCTTGGAAAGTTCTAGAGCAGATGTGGCACTTTAGAGATGTACCAAAATGAGGCGAGAGTAAACAGTCAGTGAATTGGAACTCTTTAGGAGAGGCAGTTCCATTTATCAAAAGGCAATTCTGGGAGAGCGACCACTGAATGCTATGGGCCACCAATGCTGTTCCTGGGAATTAAACCACAGCATCCTCCACAACCCGTATTAGGGAATTCAAGATGGTGGTTGGTATTGCTCCTGAGGGCAAATCTATCCCTACTGGGTTTGGCCACAAGAAAGTCACAAGAGACTATGGGCGTGGGGTGCTCGTTCAATGATGTAATGGGAGATATTTCGTATAAGAGGTAAAGGAGAAGGAAAAACAGGAGAGAAGATGACCCTCTTGGCTATTCTATTCCCTGTTCACAGATGGCTGCTGGAGGAAACTTACTGCCTAAGGTAAGTTGTCTATTAGAAGTACAGCTTTGCCAGGCATTGTGGCACATACCTCTAATGCTAGCACTCAGGAGGCAGAAGCAGGCAGATCTCTGTGAGTTCAAAGCCAGCCTGGTCTATATAGTGGGATCTAGGCCAGCCAGGGCTACATAGTAAGACAGTGTCTCAAAACAAAGAAAGTAAACAGCTTTGAACATTGCTTGTATTTACATTTTCCCAAATGCAATAATGTATACAGACACATATACACACACAGGTGCATACCAAGTTTTCCCAAAGCAAGAACTCCAGCCATAGGCTGGTAAGCAGATCTCTGTCCTCATTAGCTGCAGATTTCACATCTGAATACCACATCTCCCCATATATCTGTTGCCTTCAGGTGTGCTAGCTAGAGTCTCAGCTCTGATTGGAACCCAGGAAGCAAGGGCAACCTCACCAACAGCAACTAACACTTACTGAGCACCAGCTAACTATGTTTACAAGTTCGTACATTCTTCCTCTCTAACCCCTGTGAGACGGGTGCCTCTGTTTACCCATTTCACAGAGGGAGAAGCAGAGGGTCCAAGAAGCTAGACTATTTGTCTATGGTTTGTACAAACTGGTTGATGTCAGAACTGGGACCGAGATTCCAGTTAAGTTGGTGACAGAGACAAATGAAAGACACTGAGAATTGAACTGGTTCATTCATCGACTCAGGAAACATTTATGGAGAGCCTACTGTTCCAAGCACTTGTGAAACCTCATGCAACTGCAGCCACAGACAGCCTCCTCTCATGTAACTCCCTGTATAGTGGGAGAGATGGATAAGTAACGAATATAATACATCAACACTCATTCGTTCATATATGTTTACATGTATAATGGATTCTTTGGTCTGCCCCAGTTCCCTAGTTCAGAACTAAGACTCCTTCTCTGTGATCATGGAAAATGCTACTGGACATGGGATTCAGTGGAGTCTTTCTGCAAAACTGCTCTGGAAACACAGCTGCTTCATCTAAGGTCACTCCCTGCCCTAGGAGCAGCCTACATCCAATGTCTAGCCAGTAGAGAATCGTAAATGTCCCATCCCCTGTCTTAATGCCTAGCCACTTTGAAAGCTACCCTGGCTCCCAGGTCCCTTGGGATCAGCTAGTCTTTGCTGTGACTTACATCACATGTCAACTTATCCTCTACCCTAGGCTCCTTCCTTCACTCGCCACAGGTCTGAGAGCCTCCCCCCAGGTCTGAGTGCCCCCCCAGGTCTGAGAGCCCCCCCCCCCCGAAACTTCCTCCAAGGACAATTCTCTACCAGTCTTCCCCAGTGCATTCAACCTGCTATGGGAAGGGTATCTTCTAGGGGAAGGAAGAGGGGGGAAACAAAAAGAGAAAATCTGCAGAAGAGGAAGGGTTGGAAGGGCAGGGCCCCCAAAGGCAGCAGGCTGTGAAATCAAAGATCCTTAAGGCAACCTCATTAAGAAGTGATATTTGAGCAAAGACTTGAAGGTGGAGTAGGGAGTTATCCGAGTGGAAACCTGGTGGGAAAGCATCCCAGGCAGGGGGAGGAGAGACTAGGAGAAGTCAGTAATGGGGTGGGGTGACACAGAACAGAGCATAGAGGAACTGGCAGGCCACTAAGGTCCTTAGATTTGGGGAGAGGACCTGGTCTAAACCGAGACCTCCCCAGACGTCTATGAAGAGACCAAGGGCAGCAGCAGGGTAGCCTGCTTGTACGTCACTGCAGTAAGCCAGGTGAGGTGCACTAGGGTAGCAGGGATGGTAAATGGTGATCAGAGATATGTGTGGCCAATCATTGGGTGCGGGAAGTGAAGAAAACACGGGAGCCAAGAACGACCATGACATTTTCTTGTCCTGAGATGGAAAGACTGGCCAAGACCTCAGACAGGGAGACACCCACCACAGAAGGTTTAGAGAAGCCCTGATGTGGATATGTTGTACTTGAGATTTACAGAGTAACACCACAGCATACCCAGCTCTGGAACGGACAAAGCAGGCTACCATTCCAATTGGGAATGATAGATGCTGGGGTTTGGGGGCATAGCGGAAGCTGGAAACACTGGAGGCTCAATAGCATGGGCAGGAGGGGTGGGCTGATTCTATAATCCCATCCCCTGACATCTCAAGACCAACCTACCAAGTCCATGTGGCTTCCTAACTCTCTGGGGCGGTGTGTGTGTGTGTGTGTGTGTGTGTGTGTGTGTGTGTATGTGTGTCACACAGTGACTGTGAAAAGCATCCAACTATGTGCACATCTGTGAATGAGATGAGAGATCAAAGCTGTGTCCCTATGTGTGGAGGGTGTGTGTGTGTGTGTGTGTGTGTTGTCTGTGTGGCCATGAAGATCCAGCACCTTGCAATGTGGGTAAGGAGATGATGACAGCCCAAAACCTGGCACACAATAGCCTCCCACTGTCCACTGTTATGGAATGTGTAGAGTAAGCAATTAGCTGCTGCTGGTGGTATTTAGAACAGCAACATGCCCTCTTTGGCTGCCCTGAACCACACAAGTCCCCTTGAAGCCTTGTACAAATGGTTCTAGAACACAAAGGTGCCTACAACTCCCAAATGCCCGTCTGTTCTCCTGAGCTGCTGTGTCTGGCTGTGTGGAGAAACTCCTGACACGGCTCAGGAGGGCGGAGAGTTAACTCTCCCTTTGCCATTAAACATAATCAGGAAGAAATCTGTGTGAGGCACAGTGCTCTGGCCGAAAGTGATTCCCCGGAACAACAGATAAAAGCCTGGCACTAAAGTGCAGCCAGAAACGATGTGTAATTGGCATGAAAGAATCTTTGAATCTACATGCCGCTTTTAACTCGGGAGGCTTAAATTACAATTAATAGTTCCCTTGTAGAAGGCAGAGGGGGGGGGGAATAGAGGAATTCCAGGCCCCTGGGCTCAGAGCCCCAGGCTTCATCTAAGCTTCAGTGTTGGGAGTGGGGAGGCTAAACAGTGTGGAGGGAGGATAAAACTGGGAGTGTAGCTTTCCCGGGGTCTCAGGACCCCTGGCGTGTTATATTTCTTACAAGCTTCAAACCTGCCGCTCTCTGAAGAGGCGCCTGGGTACTCCTGAGCTGCAGAGGCCCCACTGCATCCGTGCAATGTTACTAACACCTAGAACCCACTGCCCCCATTTTGCAGATGGGGAGACTAAGGAGACCCCTGTGGTGTAGCTAGTCCACCTGCTATTTCCCAAACTAGGAAGGGCTTGGGAGCTCCTTCCTCCCATGATTCCTGGAGTGGAAACATTCAGAGACTCAGAGATAGAAGGGTGTCTGCCTGCTTCCATACCAGGTAACAGTGTGAACTGACCCAGTGGCCAGTCCTTCCTTTGTGCACCTAGCCAATGAGACAGATTTGGACCTGGGGATGTCGCTCGGTGATAGATCACATGCCTAACATATGCAAGAGCCTAGGTTCCAGCACCAAACATACAAAAATAAAATTAAAATAAAAAATCATAATAAGAACAGAATGATGGTGGCACCCGCCTTTAATCCCAGGGTTCAGGAGGCAGAGGCAGAAGGCTCTCTGAGTTCAAGGCCAGCCTGGTCTACAGAGTGAGTTCCAGGACAGTCAGGACTGCACAGAGAATCCACCTCGAAACCACCTCCCCACCCGACTCCTGAAGAAAAACTGATAACAAGAGTAACCAGTGGACCATGCACCCCTCACCCCACACCCTTCTCTTGTGAGAAGGGACCCAGAGGGTGACCACAACATTCCCAGAGTTTGCTGAGGGGCTCAAGCTCTTCTGGCAGTGGGAATCCTAAACCTCCCCGTATATGAGCTCATGAGTGGCTGGGTGCCCAGCCTGTGCTTCATGGCTTTGGAATGTGTTTTTTAGGCTGGCCTGCCTCATGCCCCCCCATCTTGCCACTGCAAGTGCTGCTGTCTGCTCTCGGTTCTTCAAAGACAGGCAAATTCCAGAAAAGAATTTCTTTCTTTCTAATACTTACCAAGTTGTGTGTGTGTGTGTGTGTGTGTGTGTGTGTGTGTGTGTGTGCCGCGCACACGTTCATGCATGCATGTGCTTGTGGTGCGTGCATGCAAGCAGCATGCATACAAGCACCCAGGTCTTGCCCAAAGGGCAAAGCAATTGTCTATGTGCATGGCTGAACCTGTGTGCACCTGTCTCTGGTATGAGTGGGCACCGTGTGCATATCTGTGTGCGTTTGTGTATGTAGTGCGTGTATTCTGTGCATGAGTAGTTTTAAAGGAACGCAGTGGGATCCGCTTGGGGCCCTGGGTAGCTGAACCTTATTTATAGCTCTCCTCTGTCTGCTTCGTTTCCTCTAACTTCCCTGCAGAATGATATGAATGAAAATGACACTATTGACTATCTTGGTAACCATAAAAGACCTTATAGAAATAAGATTTTTATAGTTTGTGGACTGGGAGAATCAAAAGACTAAGAGTTATGGACTCGAAGGAGAGGAGAGAATCAAGCCGAGGCGGTCGGAGAGGTCCCTGGGTGGATCGTCTGTGGGTTTTTTTAAACAAACTCATATAAATAAAGTGATTGTCTTGAAAGAGTTATGGGAGCCCTGAAGCCGGGCAATATCCCCTCTGCAGAGGCGGAGGGCAGCTTGCTCTCTGTCTGACAGGAAGCCTCGCTTTAGCTGAGTTCCTGCTCCAGGCCTCCCCAGAGAGGTAGAGGAGGCAGCCAGCCACAAGACCGACACTGCCCTTTTGTCTCCTGGAGAGCTACAGGATTTGACACCAGCTAGGTGCCCCACACTGGGCACCAACCCCGAGATCTACAATCTGCCCCTCCAAGCTCAAGCAGAAAGGCCCCTCCAACCCCATGAAAGCTCTGCATTGAAAACACTCCCCCGACACCCATCACCACAGAGACTCCTCCACCATTTCCCTAGGAAGCCACACAGCACAGCCCTGCAGACACCAAGCTCCATCCACTTGACCAAAAATCCAAATCCAGCTCTGATGAGCTTCAGCAGCTCCCCACTTAGAGCCTGTGTGGTCAGAGAGGAAGCAGAGCCCCCCTGACCCCTGGGAGCTCAAAAGACACACCCAGAATTGACTGGTCTGTGGGAACCGGGATCCACTCTCCCCAACAGGGCATCAAGTAGAGACAGCAGAGAGTGCTGTTGAAGTCTGGTGATCCCAACAAAGTAAGTGCTGGGCTCTGGGTACCCCGTGCTGATATTTCATTTGTGCTCTAAGATAAAACTTATCTGGAGATCAGAGGACAGAGCCAGCCACTAGATTAGACATAGAGGCCAGACAGTGGTGGCACATATGCCTTTAATCCTATCTTTTTTGGGGGGGTGGGAGGGTGTGAAAACTGAGAGACCAGAGATATGTCTAATCTAGTGGCTGGCTCTGTCCTCTGACCCCCAGATAAGTTTTATTTGTTAGAGCACAAATAAAATATCACTGAGGAATCATTGAATCGAAGCCCTAAGGGTGGAGCACCTGTCCAGCAGGAGGGGAACACTCACTGGCCTGAGGATCATGATACAGACTTGAATTGATATAGGCACAGTTCCTCAGGAAGCACACAGTTGGACCTGACCCGGAAAGCCTCTTTGGAAGAGGGGACTTTCCAACTGGTCCTTGAAACACAGATAGGAGTTTGCTAGAAATAGATGGAAAAACGAGCAGCCAGACAGGCTTGGGGATGGGGACGGTGAACTCAAAGGCCCTATGGCAAGGAAATGTAAGGTGCATTTGCTATACTGCTGGGGTCTTCTTGGGTTTGCTTCTTGGGTGCTGGCTGGGTCTTCTTGGGTTTGCTAGCTGACTGGGAGGGTCAATTCTGAATGGATTACTGGGGGCCATGCGTGAGTGGGGAAAGAAAGGTGATCTGAGCCAAGGGTCTATGCAGTGGTGGTGACATTGGAGAAGGTCACATCAGAGGTAGAAAGTCGAAGAAAGATGGGACAGACTTCCAACCAGCGGTGTCCTCGGAAGACTAAGCTAGTTCTGCTAGTGGGTTTCCAAAGAACAGATGATGCCTTTTGTGACTAAGCAGCCATCCTCCCTGGAGCCTCTCCCCAGCTCTGTCTCCCCCTGTCAACCTCCCCGTCTTCCAGCTCCACCCCCGCCCTCTGGGGCAATACTGGGTCCTTATACCCTCCCCTATTGGAACAAACAATTCTGAAAACCAGAGGGAAGCCATATCATCTGACCAGGCAGCCCACTACAAGCAACGCACCAGGTCTCATTCTAACTCCAGTCTCCTCTCCCTGGGAACCGAGGACATACAGAGAGGGCCAGGGCACGCCCATGTGTGTCAACACCCAGACTCCTCCTCTGAAGGCATCTCTCTATCCTTCTAGACTTCTCTCTACCCTGACCTTTGTGGAAAGGGGCCCTGAGTTCCACCCCAGGTCACTATACAGCTGATTGTGGAGACATGAGGAGTCCCAGCCCCCAGCCCCTGGCTCTGGACCCTTCCAGTGCACTGGGGAGAGAGCAGCCTGTGCTGTCAGCCAGCCAGAGCTGTCTGAATTGAGGGCAGCTGAGTGGGGCTCGATTCGCACCGACTCTGCAACATTGCAGCCAGGAGAGTTTATGGTTCTTGATTACACCCAGCAGGGAGGCCTTCTTAGTGATGAGAGAGAAATATTCAACAACCTGTCTTTGCAATGTGCTGATCTGTGGGGTGGGGGTGGGGGGTACAAGAATGATTTATGATTCATGATTGAGGAGAAGAGGATTTTTCAGTCCAGGGCTCCCCCAAACCACTTCGACATTTCCTTTCTCGTCATTTATTTTCTCATTGGTGTGCGACGCTCCAAGCACAATTCTCCCTGGGGTCTCTTGCAAGCAGTGAAAAGCCCTGAAGGGCACAGGCCAGAGAGGGGATAGTTCTTCAGCCCTCACTGAGCCCGGGCTTAGAGCTGGGACAGGACCTAGGCAGCATTGCCTCTCCGAAGCAGCCTCTTCCTGTCTCCCTGCTTTTCTAGTCCTTTCCATTTTGCCTTACATTTAAACTCCATCTGCTCTCCTTGGGTGCCTAAACATTGTGCCTGGCCCACAGTCAGCCCTAATAAATGAACAAACGGATGACAGGATGAGAAGCTGTTCTCTCCTCCTAGATGGGACCTCTGGGTCCACAGTCACATCTAATAACTTGCACCAAGTCAACACCAGGGACCCTTTTTGGATAACTAAGTTCTGTATAATAGATTGTACACCACACATAGAGTACCTCCCTCTGCCTACTACAACTGAGGCTCATTCTGATTTGGAATGATACACTGTGTGCTACACCACCACCATCCCCCCAAAGTGGGGTACTGGGAGAGAGCAGACTGTTTTGGAGATGACACTTAATCCATGAGAAGCTTAAGGCCAGAGGATGGTCACAAAGAGTGTAGAGGAGGAGAAGGAGGAAGAAGAGGAGACGGAGGAGGAGGAGGAGGAGGAGGAGGAGGAGGAGGAGGAGGAGGAGGAAAAGGAAGAGGAGGAGGAGGAGGAGGAGAAAGAGGAGGAGGAGGAGGAAAAGGAAGAGGAGGAGGAGGAGGAGGAGGAAGAGGAGGAGGAGGAGGAGGAGGAGGAGGAGGAGGAGGAGGAAGGTCTGTCTTTTCCACAAGAACTCTGAGTTCTTCCCTCTCCAAACAGCAGAATGAAATGGGGGCGCTTCTATCATTCACACCATCTCTCAGCTCTCCCCAATGGCCTCAATGTGCTTCCATAGTCCAGCAGAGACCTCTACTACTTCCTTTCTGCCTCAGTCTCCCCTCTCAGGAGCAGGGAACAACCCAGAAGGCAATGTCTTTATATGGACAGCAGGATTCCAGCCTCCAAGATGTGTCCTGGCCTCCTGTCCCCTCTGTGAGAAGGAGCCAGAAGCCCGCCTGGACAATAAAGGGGAGGGGATCTTGAGTTTGCCACCATGCAGAGGGCCACCCCTACCTCTCAACCTCACCAGAGATGGGTGCAAGATCTTCAAAGCCGGAAAGCTGGTCTCTTCCAGGGAACAAGGGCATTTTGCAGCCCAGAGACAAGCTGGGTCAGCAACTTTGTACTTCCCCCAAAGGGGCCAAAGGTCAGCAGGGAACCACCTGCCCTGCTTGCCTGACCCCTCAGAGGCAGCCAACAACCATGCTAGGTCTCTCCGCTTTCCCCTGGCTCGGTATGGAAAAAGGAGGGGCGGGGGCACAGGGACCATACCCGCACCGCGAAACTTTACGCTGTAAAGTTAATCCACTGAAGCGTAGCCCAAAATAAGCGCACTGCCTAATGTGCCGGGAACTGCCGGTCGCAAGGCCAGACTGCAAGCGGATGTCTGCGCATCTCCGCCCGCCCGCCCGCCCGCCCGAGCCTGCATTTAGCGCCAGCGAGGGAGTCTGGGCTGGAGCGCTGCTTTCACACCGACTCGAGCCGCGAGTTTATGGATCTTGATTGCACCCAGCAGGGAATCCTTTTTAGTGATGAGAGAAAAAATATTCAACAACCTGTCTTTGCATTGGGTGTGTTGGACACACTTCCCTGCTTCGGAATCAGACATATGCGGATTGTGGGAGTAGAGCTGCTGTCAGCAGGCCAGAACGCGCCTCTCCTCCCCTCCTCGGGCAGGGGGCGGGGAGCGAGGGGCTGGTGCGGCCGGTCCCGGGCCACGCAGAAAAGACCCACGGCACCCCGGCGAGGCAACCACCCGGGTCCTCCTCCTGCGCGGCGCCCGGGCCGCGCTTTCCCGCTCGGGCCTGCGGTGCGGCGGCTGGGCTGGCCTCCGGGGAGCCGGCGCCCGCCCGCGTGGGGCCCGCTGACAGCGTGCCCAGTAGAATATTGTATTAGTTGGTTGTGAGCTGTGTTCTCGTCAGGGTATCTGAGTTTCACAGAACAGACGGGGTGAGAGTTTTTGTGCTATATCCAGATTGGCTTAAAATAATGTCGGTTTTGTAGCTTATTAAACCACAGAAACTACACCAAAGTCATCCGCGCTGCTGTCAAAAAACTCTCTCAAGAGTCGGGGTTGGGGTAAGAGGGAACTCAGGCCAGGATCCTGACCCCTGACCTCTCAGGAAGGCTTTAGGCCGCTCTCTCCTCACTCTAACCAGGGGTAGGACTGCCCAGCAGTACTTCCCACACTGGTCCAGAAGCCCTGCTGGGACTTCCAAGAGTGAAGAGGCAAAGGCTGGAATGGGGTGAATCCCAGACCCTCAGGTTGATGCTGAGGTCTGCCTTGGCTGGAGAAGGGCTGAGAAATGCAGGTACAGACCCCATCTGGGAAAGCCCCTGCCTCAAGGCAGGGGCATTGGGTTCTTTGCTATCTTGTCCTAGAATTGCAGGGGAGAGGTGGGGCTTTGGGATTTGGGAAGAGAAGGCCCTGAGATGCAAAAGTGTTCATCAGCACCCTTCCTGGCCCAGAAAGGCCTCCCCTTTCCTTTCCAACAATTCCCCTAATTCCAAAGATATGACTGTGTCACCTACTAGAAACAAGCAAAGAGACATGCCAGAGCCACCCCTGTCCCCTGCCTACTGGCAGGGATCGTCACTGCTGGTCCATTTACACCACACAAGCCCAGGAAGTATGTGCTTCAGTGAGCTCTGTCAGCACGGGAAACTGAGGCCCAGAGTGTGCAGTGAATTTTCCGGAGAGCACGCAGCTAACAAAGTGACTGTGTGGGGATTTGAACTCTCACTGTAGAGTCAGAGTTCTAACTATGGTGCCCTGGAGCTTCTGTGGTACTCGAACATAAAGAATAAAGATGCCTCTGTCTGAATTTTTCCTGGTCAGCCCAATGGCATAAGCCTATTAACCCTAGCACGAGACAGACTGAAACAAGAAGATTGCCTTGAGTTTGAGGCTAGTCTGAGCTACATGGTGAGTTCCAGTCAGGCTGGGCTCAAGAGTAAAACCTGATCTCCAAAATAGGAAAGGTAAGGAAGGGCTGGGGAGACAGCTCAGTCAGTAGAGTGCTTGCCTTATAGGCAGGGGGGCCTGAATTTGATCCCCAGAACCCACCCCCCAAAGCCAGACAGTGGTCCACTTGTAATCCCAGCCCTGGGGAGAAGGAGACAGATAGGCCCCTGGAGCTCACTAGCCGGCCAGCCCAGCCTGTGGCAAACTTTAAGTCAGTGAGAGACCCAGTCTCAAAAAAAAAGTGGGGGGGCACCTAACAACACTCAAGGCTGTCCCCTGGCCTCCATGTACATTCTATACACATGTATGTGCACACACACATAAAGGAAGTCAAATCTCACTTTCATGTGAATATATCTGTTGTCTCTCGAGATAACCTTGTCTTGACCACCACAGCCATAGGCCAAGCCTCATATCTCCTATCTACCTACTTACTCAAATACCCAGAGGTCATTCTCTGTGGTTCCTTCCCTTCTGCCCACCATGCCATCTGTTGCTGAATACCAAGGCTTCTGCCTCTAGGATTGAATCCCCACTTCAGCCACCAGGCCCAGCCAGGCTAGGTCATCTGCGTCACCTTCTGCTCCATCTTTCTACTTGCTGACCTATCTCACTGTGGCCTCTCCACTATAAACCACAGGCAGCCAGAGGACTTCCTAGGGAGACCATGTCACCCTTGATGTCCCCCTTCTTCTCTCCTCAGTTAGAGACTTCACCCTACAGATATACCATCCCCCCCTCACACTACTGTACCTCACCCCATGCATCCCAGACACCAACCACGAGCAGAGGCAGCCTTCCCAACCCCAAGCTCCTTCACTGTCTCCCTGTTTGGGCATTGGCAGGACAACCTGCTTGGTGTTCGGGCTTTAAGGAATCAGTCTCATACTCCCTCAAGAGACCTACTGAGAACAAAGCGCAACAGGAAGCTGGCTGGGAAGTGTGATTCCAGGAGGCCCCAGCCTGAGTTCAAGACCAGAGCCACCCTAACCAGAGCCATGAAACCAGAACCATGAGACCAGAGCCACCCCACCCAGAGCCATGAGACCAGAGCCACCCCATCCAGAGCTAAGAAGCAGAGCTTTTCAGTGGTTACAATTTGGGGTTAAGGGACGGCAGATACTTGTCTGGTCCCCTCGTCATTGTTCTACCACTTTGAAGAGACACCATGACCAAGGCAACGCTCACAAAAGAAAGCATTTAATCGGGGGCCTGTTTACAGTTCAGTCCATTATCATCATGGTGGGGAGCATGGTGGTACACATGGCCCAGGAACAATATCTGCCCTGCAGACCAAGAGAAAGACACTGGCTTGACATGGGATTTTGAAACCAAAGCCAACCCCCAGTGACACATTTCCTCCAACAAGACCACAGTTCCTATCCTTCTAATCCTTTCAATAGCTCCTCCCTGGTGAGTAAGCATTTAAATATAGAGCCCATGGGGGACAATCTTATTCAAACCACCACATCTAGCAGGCATGAAGCCTTAGGCTGGATCTCCAGAACCACATAAACTAAGGCATGGTAATGCATGCTTAAAACCTCAGCACTCAGGAGATGGAGGCACAAAGATCAGAAGTTCAAAGTCATCCTTAGCTTCATAGTGATTTTGAGGGCAGACTGAGCTACAAGAGACCCTGTCTCAAAAAAAACAAGTATTGAACCTGGGCCCAAATCCTACTGCCATTATTGTTACTGTCATTGATTCCCTGGGCCTCAGTCTCAGTCAATGTAAAATGGGCTAATAATACCTGAAGCTGGTTACAGGGATTAAAATGGTTAATACATACAACAAATTTGGAACATGGAGCTGGAGAGAGGGGTCGGCAACTAAGAGCACTTGCTACTCTTGCAGAGGACCTGGAATCAATTCCCAGAACCCATGGGGTTGCTCACAACTACTTGTGACTCCCAGGATCCAATGCCCTCCTCTGATCTCTGTGGGCACCAGATACGCGTGTGCACACACACACACACACACACACACACACACACACACACACCTATCCTATCTTCATATATTCAGATGTACACAGGTACCACTTATCTCCACACCAGCCTCCCTACCCTCATGACATGTTTTTTGCCTTTTAGGGTCCTCTTCAGCTGCAGCCTCAAGACTCGGGCCTTTAACTCTCTAACCTTTGCTACATTAGAATTCAAAATCACGAGACCCTACCCACACCCCCCCCCCAAAAAAAAACCAATCAACTTTCCCCTGCATCCTCAGCCAGTCCCTGGCTACACTGCTCAGCAGAGGAGAAACTTCCTGGCAGGAAAGGGTAATGAGATGGTCAAACATCACTCATGGGCACCTGCGCTGCAAAGTCCAAGTGGTCCCAAGAGAAGACATCCTGGAAGAAGGAAGGGGTTCCTTCCATTCTAGGTCCATGCTTAGGCATCTTTTCTAGCTCTGAATGCAGCAGATCCCAAGCATAGGCCGTCTCAGTAGCTAAGAAATGTTTAGGTCCTGGGGACTGACTCTTGCTTGATGTGTGAGGAGCAGAAGGTATTCTATCTCCCTTCCTTCAGGAAGGTGTCCCTTGCAATCTTGTAGAAGCTTCCAGGCAAGCCTCAGTCACACCAAAAACTTCCTTCATCACACCTACTCAGGCCGACTCTTCCGTCACCAAGACTTCATTCAGGGAAGGGAGAATTTGGAGTCAGACAAAACAAACTTGAACCTGTGGCATCGTGACCACGTGATTTCAAGTACAGCACTTGACTTCTCTGAATCGGTTTCCTCCGAGAGACAGGAATAGGTACCCAGGACTGCTGTCGGGATGACCAGGAAGGTGAACAATTTGGAAGCAGGAGAAGGATGGGGGATATTTCCCATCACCTTGAGCTGGCCATTCTCTACTCACTCTGTTCCAACACTCGTTTCTGTCTTACCTGTGTCCCAGGAACCTCATCTACAAAGCGTGCTCTCCTGACCTGCAGCTTCCAGGATGACCCCAGCTGTGAAGTTCCTCTACCTTAGTTCTGTCCCTGTTCTTATGGTTTTTTTGGACTCAAAAGCCACCCCAGCTTCCTTCCCATTGACTCTATTGGCCTACTGGGTAAATTAAGGAAGTAACCTCGATGCAACCATGTCTCATCCTCTCCAAAGTCCCCGGATGAGTTTTCTTTGGCTGATCCCAGTGTAGCCCCTACCTGGACCCATCAGTCCTTCCATATTCTACAGCTGTTCCATATTTAAAGATACCCCGGGATTCCAGCTCCAACCTCTGCCCGCTAAGACTGGGGATTTGGGTCATTAACAGGATGAAGGTATGAAAGACTGATGTGATTCTAGGATGACTCTGAATTTGAGGGGTCCCTGCAATGGGAGGAGTTACACCTATTGCTCACCACGGCCAATGCTGCTACAGGCCTGACCAGGTGAAGACCCCAAGGCGGCCACTAAGAGATTCAGGCCAGGGGTGCCTTTGTTCCCCACACCTGGAAAGCAGAGCCTGTTTTGCCTGGGAGGTGGAGGCTCCGGTTTAATTAAGGATCATAGCAGAGAATTCTCTCTTGTTATTTTCTGAATAAATTAAGGAAGTAACTTTGAAGCCGTATCATTTTCATCTAATCAGGAACATTCTGAAATTAACATATTGTTTTCCCATTAGAAACCCCATCAGCCCCCAAATCAGATAACCAGGCTGAAGGCTGCCAAGGCCCCTCTGTCCCGGGGCGGGTGCATGCTGTGGGGACAAAAAAGGACTTGCTGATATTGCCACCATCCTTGGTTGAATTTGTAGGATGGCTCCTGGCTGTTAGCAAAGGTCTTAGCCCTCACCAGGGTTTCGGGTGGGTCCTCCTGCCACCCAGGCAAAAGGAAGGGCCCAGGGCTATCTGCCAAGTAGCTTGAGTTGGATCAAAAGCTTCCCAAGTGCTCACCAGTAATCAGGCTAAGCAGAAGGAATGTCCAGCTCCTTTTGCCGGGCCCTCACTCCCACCCTAACCAGGCAGCCTCTCAGGTCCCAGCTATCACAAGTAGAAAAGAAACCTTGGACCCAGTGCCTGAGAAAAGCCTGAAAGTCATCCACACAAGGAGGGGCCAGAGGCTGCCCAGAATTCACAAAATTTCCCAGAATGCTGATTTCTCACCCCTTACAAAGCTTCCTGGAAGGTTGAACTGAGGGGTGTCAAGCCCACAGCCTGCTGGGGGTCCACGAAGTGGAAGATGGGAGAATCCCAGAATTAGACCAGCCTCAAAAGAGGCTTGCCCCTTTGCAAACCCTGCTACCCTAGGACCCTCGCCTGTCTTCCACGGCAGGAGCGAGACGCTGAGGCCAGCTAGAGCCCAGGGAGCAGGTTATGCATCCCATGTGGTATCGCCCATGTGTACTGAGATAGACCCAAATATATTAAGCGAAGACTGGCTTTTTAGGGGTGCTTGGTGATGAGATCATACCTCTGTCTGCTCTCTCTCCAGGAGTACTTCTTTATCTACAGGGGACATCCTGTAACACCCCTCCCTCCCTAGTAGATACTTAAATCCACAGCTATCACCTTGTCCCATAGACGCTAAGTGACTTGGGTAGGTAGCATAGCATATACAGTGTGCATACACTGGACAAGGAATAATTTACCACCTGGGTCAAGCAGAGTGGTGAGTGGGCTATTTCATCCCACTACTCAGAACGGTATACAACGTGAAACTCATACGTGAGCCGGGCGGTGGTGGCGAACGCCTTTAATCCCAGCACTCAGGAGGCAGAGCCAGGCGGATCTCTGTGAGTTCAAGGCCAACCTGGGCTACCAAATGAGCTCCAGAAAAGGCGTAAAGCTACACAGAGAAACCCTGTCTTGAAAAAAAAACAAAAAAACAAAACAAAACAAAACAAAAAAACAACCCAAAAAAAACCCTCATACACTGTTTATTTCTAAAGTTTTCCATTTAATATTCTGAGATCTTGATCAACCATGCCTAGCTAAAGCTGAAGAAAGGGAAGCCAAGACCAAGGGAGACTACTCTGTCATTTCTACTCAGACTTCGAACTCTTGTCTCTATTTTCTAGCCCATCCATCCTGTCTCCCTCTTCTCTCGCCTCTTCCTCCCCTGTTTTTTTCGTCTGTCAGCTCTCCACCATGCTCCAGGCCTTCAAGATGCCAAGGCCCTTACCCAGAGCCCAAGATGAACCTCTACTCACCTGTGCAGGGTCCCCCCTGCCCTCCTCTCTCAATGCCAAAGCAAGAGACTGAGATTGCCAGCGGCCAGGGAGGGCTCAGAGACCCCCACAGCTCTCCGGATACTGCCCCAGCGCCACAAGGACATGACCAGGTGTTAGCAACCATTCACGGACAGTGCAAGGAAGGGTGTGAGGGAGGCAGAAGAGAATGACAAGGAGGAGGGTGACTGTCACTCACAGGAGGGAGTATGAGCTGAGATGAGTGCGGACAGGTGGGGAAAGATTAGGGAACAGCGTGACCAGCTTGGTGCCCTTGCTCAGTTCAGACCCTGTTGCTCTGTGAATGGGCACATCTTCTCCCCACTTGTTTCCCAGAGTTCAGCAGAAGGTCAAATGTGGAAAGGCCAGAGAACACAAAACTGAATTTAAAAAAAACGAAGAAATGGCACCATGAAACACACACAGCAATCCAGCAAGGGTCCCTTGGAAGCACAGAGAAGAACAGGGGTGCTCTTGAAGACACCTGAACTCAAGGAAGGGAAGGAGCAACAAGGAGCCCCGGAAAGTAGGCTTTAGACACGGGTCCTGTGTGCCCCATTCCTTGCCGGATTTGGGACTCTCTTAAAGCTACAGAGCAGGGAAAGGAAGAACGTCCCAGGTGGATCCACGGTGTGCAAAGATGCCTTTGGAGCTCTTTGTGCAAAGCTCCTGGCCGAGGCCTGCCTGCCTGCCTGCAAGTGTGGGCAGAGGGTGTGTATGGAGGTGGTGGGTACAAGCAGGGTAGGAGAGGAGGTAAGTGAGGCTGTGTGGGAAGGGCCTGAGTGTGCTCGAAGGTGTAAGTGAGGACAGCCAAGTGAGGATGGGACAGAGCAGGGACAGCAGGAGCCCCTCACCAAGAGCTAAGGACAGGATCTCAGTGACTGCCCAGCCCATTTGCTGCCCCAGACCCTCAACTGAGACCGTGTCCTTGGGTTGTCAGGACCCACAAGGCTCCTAGGGGCAACCACCCATGTCCACACCAGTTCCATGGTCTAACACTCGACTTTGACAGCCCATCTTACCACGATTGGGAATCTTGGGGTGGATGGAAAATGCAGTTACCAAGAGATGTTTTATATATTTGGCTTGGTAAATTCTTCCTACCATCTTTTCCGGCTTTTCTGGGTGTGATTTCCAAATTGGTATTTCCTGCATGGTGCCAGACACACAGTAGGCATCCTTCGGCTGGCCCATGCTGCTGGGCCTGTTACTTCCTCATTTTTGTCTCCTGGCCCAAGCTGAGCTGGGCCTCCAAGTCTCCTCCATCATTTGAGAGTATCAATGGCCCTTCTTTTTCCCCCCATAGGTTTGGCATGTGATTTCAGTCCTAAATAGTTCTCCCCAGCTCCAACTCTACCCCCAAAGTGTCCCAGCACCCAGAGCCCAAGAGAGGATCTGGGACCACCATGAAGCCCTCAGGGTTGAGTAGAAGCTGATTCCAAAGAGGTATCTAGTTCTCTGCCCAAGTCTAGCTGGCTGGGACCCAGCCAGCGCGTTGGGACGCCCCTGCTGTGGCTGGCTGAAGCTTGTTGTCTAACCTGGTGGGGGGGGGGGGGTGCTGGGAGCGGGCAGGGAGGGTGGCCTGGCAGGGCTCAGGGAGCAGGCACACCCTGGGTGAAGTCATGCCTGCCTCACACCTGTGGTATTCTGGCTGATGGCTATCTGCTCCGCCAATGCAGGCAAAGGAGATGCTGATACTACAGTCTACCTCCAGGCGGGACTGTGGCTGCAGCTGAGCCCCCGCCTGCCTGTCCGCCACCTCCACCCTCTTCTTACCTCCCCACCAGATGGACAGACAGACAAAGAGGGCTGGCTGACTGCCCTGTGGGAAAGATGTCCCCTTCTACCATACTCACTCCTACCTGATTGAACTCTGATGCAGAGTTTGACATCCTGAAAAGGACCCCCAGAAGCCTGGCAAAGGGGAGGGCGCCTAGAGGGGCAGGGTCCCCGTGAGCTTTCCCCTTGAAAACACGCCTAGGTCACCTCCACCTGCACTCTTGGCTCTTCCTTCTGCTTCAGGCAAACTTTAATCACTCTGGTAACTATCATTACAGAGGGGTGCAAAGACTACCTGCCAGCTGCAGAGAATGAAACACAGAGTGTGCCAGGCAAGCCGGGATATAGCAGCTGGATTCCTGAGCCTCCAGAGATTGCTAAGTCCCATGTGGGGGCACACTGGCGAACTTTGGAGAGCCTGATTCTTACACGCAGGATTCAAGGAACTAGAGAAGGGTCCTGTCACCAGTCCTTAAGAGGAGGCACTGGAGGAGTGAGCTCCATAGAAACCAGAGGGGTCCAAATGCCAGTGCCCCCTTTTCCTGTTTTTTTTTTTTCTTTTTTTTTTCTTTTTTTTGCCAGAGCTGAGGACCGAACCCAGGGCTTTGCGCAAGCGCCCTACCACTGAGCTAAATCCCCAACCCCTTCCTGCTCTCTTATGTTGCCCCAGCTTTTGCCTGGTCCTAGAGCAGGGAATGAAGACTCTAAGATAATGGGAAGGCAGGCTCTTGAAGAGAATATGGACTCTCCTTCCATTCTGCCCTCCTTATGCCATTAACGTGTGCATGTGCACGCTCGTGAACACACACACACACACACACACACACACACACACACACACACACATACACGAGAGAGAGAGAGACAGAGACAGAGAGAGAGACAGAGACAGAGACAGAGAGACAGAGAGCTCCACACCCTTCTCCATCTGTCACAGCTGTACCAGTCAGTCATTTTTCCCACAAGGTCTCTGGACAGCAGGCGGCAAGAACAGTAGCGCCTGGAACTCACTCATTAGAAAAGCAAGCCGGCCTGAACCCACACAAGGTGAGAGGAGAGAACCAGTTCCACCAAAGTTATCCTCTGACCTCCACACATGCAAACATCATGCATGCATGTACATCATCATCATCATCAGAATCACAATCACAATAATAACAATAACTTTTTAAGAAACAAAAGAAAAGGCAAGTCCTCACGCCCCTGCCCTGACTGCTTCAATCAGGCAGTAGCAGAATCTCCCAGGAGTTAGCAAATATGTCTTCTTGTATGCTCCAGCTAAGAAGCCTAGCTCCAGGGTTCTCAACCTTGAACTGATGCACGGGTCACCTGGGATCCTGGTCAAATACAAACTAAAGGGTGCAAATTCAGAGTGTGATGCGTGGGGTCCAGCCTAGGGGCTGATACTCTTGTGTGTTTCTTAGAAGCCCTTGAGTGGAGCCATCACAGATAACCTTCAGACCACACTTGGAATAGTACAGCCTTGATGCCCTTTAGAATCGCCTAGAGAGCCTTTAAAAGAGTAGTGCCTGAACCCTGGCTCCTAGAAGCCGGATTCATTGATCTGAGGTGAGACAGGAACACAGGAAGGTTTAATAATTTCCCTGGATGACTCTGACACAGTACCATTCTCAGCCAGGGGTGAGGCAGGGATGTCCTTGGCCCATATGCTCCATGTACCCACTCACCCTCTAGAAACTTCTTTTCCTCTTCGGGCTTCCTGGTCCCCTCCAACACCTGCTTATCGATATCTGCAATTAGACAGACACAAGCCATGGACATACAGAGAGGTCCCCCACAGTAAGGAAAACACACCCAACATAGGTGAACATGTGTGTATAAAGCATTGACACACACAGACACCACCACCCCCTTTGTATACATGCCCTGAACACTCCCCAGAAACAGAGACAGAGGAGCACGCACAAGCAAGCCACATGACATACAGAAACACACACCTGCCTCAAGGGAGTCAGAGACACCCTCTGTGTGTCTCTAGGGGGTTGACCCTGCATCTCATGGCAGAGAAACCTAGGAACTCAGCAGTGTCTTTCCCTGTCAAGTTTGGTGTCCCTGGGGCCAGAGATCAGCCAGCCCTCCTCCTGCTCAGTACCACTGAGTTCTCATGGCTAGGAGCTAGCCTCTCCGGAGAACATTAGTAGGTGGGGCGTCAATATCTTGGGGGGACTACAATTCAGTATTCATGCCCGCCTCCTGGAGCCCAGGTGAGCCACAGGGATCTGGCCCTGCCTGAGCCTGTAGGTATCTGCAGTCCCTCAGCCCTCCATGGTGCTGCTGTGTTGAGGCTTCCTTTGAGTTTAAAATCTTGCACCCCCACCCTGCATCCCAGAGCCCTCCACAGACAGGCCTGATTGATGACTCAAGGGGGCTGCGACTGCTGCAGGCCTATTTTATGATGTCATTAGGCAGCTTCGGCAGCAGGAAGGAATCCCTCCTGACATCATAAAGGACTTGATATTTCGCTAATGTTATCTTGGCGGCGTGTCGCCCTGACATTTTCTCTTCGCTGCACTCCCCCCCAGGACCAGGAGTTGTCTAACTACAGCCTGGAAAAAATGCAAAACAGACAAATGCACCCTCGGGGGACAGCAGGGGGGAAAGCTAATAGACCATCCCTGGCTCCCCATCCGCAGAGGTGCTTTAGGTGGCAAGCATGATGTGATTATCAAAGGGGACCCAGGCTGCCTTCCCTCCTGCCTCAGTTCCCTGCTGTTCTGGCTCCACTCTCAGCAGGGAGGGTTGGGGGGTGGGGGCTGGGGGTTAGAGACTGGGACTCTAGAGCCATCTCTGCCACCCCAGGTTATACCATTTAGCTTTAGCCCAGGCTGGACATCAGTGACCCCATCCACACTCCTACCTTGGTTTTTGGACCAGCAGCTATGAAGACGGTCCCAGGCAAGGCTGAGGGCCCTGAAACTCCAGAACAAGATCTGCAGAAACGGGAAGAGAGCCCCTCAAGAACCCACTTTGAAACTCGGAGCACCTTGCAGCTGAGTGGCTTCTAAGTCACCCTGACTCGGAATACTGTCATGTCGCCTCAGCCTGAAGCTCATTGTCTTCAGAGGACCCAGACCAGCTACTGTGCTAAAGCAAAACAGAGGTGGCTTTGCTGCAAGCTTCTTCACACAAACAGGACAAGCAGAGGCCAGCAGCAAGGGACCGTTTTCAGGTCCCCACAGTGGCTTGTGTTGCTCAGGGCTGGCTGGAGGAGAAAGATCCTGTAACCTAGGCACCTCTCAGGTCATTTGCAAAGAAGCCCTGGGAAGTCCTTTCTCACCCAGGCAGAAGCATCTACCTACAACCCTGACCCCAGAAGCCCTGAGAGATGAACTTGCAGCTTACCTCCTGCACAGAAGCCAAGCTTTTTCTCCCTCCCCAGCAGCCCAGCTCTCTTGTTCCTGGGGCATCCCCCAAGGGCCCCTAGCTCTACCTCCTGAGTGTTGGAATTACAAGTCTGTCCCACCCACCCAGTTTATGCAGAGCTGGGAATCAAACCCAGGGCTTCATGTACACAGCCATGCATGCAGGCACGCACACACCCTAAGCAAGTGCTCTACCAACAGGGCCACATCCTCAGCTCCTATCTATTTTTTGAAAAAGACTCTTGCTTATGCAGCCCAGGCTGGCTTCAAACTCGTCACCCTCCCGCCTAAGTTTCTGAATGCTAAGATTACAGGTGTGTGCCACCACACCTAGCTTCAAACAGTATTCTTATGATGTATGTATTTTTATTTTTTTTTATTTTCTGTGTATGTGTGTGTGCATGTGTACCATGGGCATGCCTGGTGCCTGCAGAGGCTAGAAAAGTATGTCAGATCCCCTGGATCAGAAGTTACAGACAGTTGTGAGCCACAGTGAGGTACTGGGAACTGAACCCAGGTCCTCTGCAAGAGCAGCAAGTGCTCTTAACCTCTGAACCACCTCTCCAGCATTCAAACAGTATTTGTAGATACATAAAGTAAGACCTAGCACTCCAAAGGGAACTCGTTGTGTTGAAATGTGGTTCTAACCAGGGTTTAGAATGTGGTTCAAATGGCCGGTTTGACTCCTTGTGTAGACAAAAATGCTCCCCAGTCTGCAAAGGCACAAGTAGCAGCTCTGGGTTCTTCCTCTGCACGCTTGGAGAGTGCGGTGAGGAAGTCCAGAGTCAGTCTCTGCTATAGGGAGCATGAGTCCAACCTGGGCTACATGAAACCCTGCCACTGACACCCCACCAACCCCCATCCAAAAAAAAAAAAAAAACTGTTTTGAGGAGGACCCATAGGTTTTACCAGACTGCTAAAGAGAGAGAGAAGGAGAGAAAGGAGTCCATAAAATTAACAATAATCATAATAAATAACAATACACCTTGTTCTAGAACCCAAAACTATGCTTAGCCGAGAACAGACTGGGTTTAATTCAGTATAAAGGACTCCAGTTGTAAAGAATTCTTACTGGGCTGTGGTGGCGCACGCCTTTAATCCCAGCACTCAGGAGGCAGAGGCGGGTGGATCTCTGTGAGTTCAAGGCCAGCCTGGTCTACAGAGTGAGTTCCAGGAAAGGCACCAAAGCTACACAGAGAAACCCTTTGGAAGAAACAACTTGAAAAGTGGAGGTGGGTATGACCATCCCACCTAGTTACCCCAAGAACTGCCCTGAGGCCCCAACTGTATCATGCTGCTTCTTCTTGCCCTGAAATGGCTAGACGTCACCCCTATTCCAGGTGCTGAAGGCACACATAGAGGTGTCTCTGTGAGGCACTGTTCTAAGCAGTGGAGAGAGAGACAAACACAGAGCTGCCTCAGCCCTCCTTCAGGAAGTGTTCTCTAGGCAGAGAACAAGCAGCAGCCCTGGCCCCTTCCCAGCAACCCAGGTGCTCTTCAGTCAGCTACCAACCCCCACCTTCCCAGTGCCTGGCTGACTTCCTACCTCAGACTGAGTTCATTCCAGGTCTGGATTCCTTCTGTGGACAGGCCTGGATGAGTGGGAGCCTCCAGGAAGGACCACCTTGGCCTTGGATGTACTTGCAAGAATGGGGCAGAGAACTAAGAAAGTACAGGAATCAAGTCCTCTGCAAGAGCAGCAAATGTCCGCCCCACCCCACCCCACCCCAAAGACAGGGTTTCTCTGTATAACAGCTCTGGCTACCCTGGAACTAACTTGCTCTGTAGACCAGGCTGGCCTTGGACTTATAGAGATCTGCCTGCCTCTGCCTCCTGAGTGCTGGGATTAAAGGTGTGCACCACCTCTGCCTGGCCAGCAAGTGCTCTTAACCAGAGCCACCTCTCCAGCCCCTTGGATGGCACTCATCAATGTTAAATATTTTTATTTTTGTACCTTCCAACTTTTAATATTTTCCTTTTAAATTCTATTCTATTAAAGTTATTGACAAAGGGCCAGGCATGGTGGCCCACACCTTTATTTCCAGCACTTGAGAGACAGAGGCAAGAGGACCTCTGTAAGTTCGAGGACAGCCTGGTCTACATAGTGAGCTCCAGGCCAGCCAATACATAGTGACACCTTATCTCAAAAATAATAAATATAAATAAAGTCACAAACAAAGGAAGAGGATTTTGAAGAGAAAGGGAGAAGTGGGGGCATCTGAGGTAGAAGTGTGAGGTAGAAGCTGGGGTGCCTCATTTCTTACCAAAACCATCTTTTAGCTCTATTGGAGGCCAGGTCCTGGGCCAGTGAACTATGGGGCAGGCAAGGTGGATCTGACCCAGGCCCTCCCTCAAAGGCTATCAAAAAAACATTAGAAAGGGGGCTGGAGAGATAGTGCAGCAGGTAAGAGCACTGGCTGCTCTTCAGAGGACCTGGGTTCGATTCCCAGCACCCACATAGCAGCTCACAATCATCTCTAACTCCAGTTCTAGGGGAGCCAACAGTAGAGCTGGGTTAAGGATGCTGTCAGGTCTACATCAGCCGAACTGCCAGCAGGTGCAGAGCCATGGACGACTGGCTGGGACCACACCCCAGAAAACGAGGGAAAGCCAGGGCTTCTTAGCCTCCGCCACCATTTGAGGTGATTATTAAAATACGGTTGAGGGGCTGGAGAGGTGGCTCAGTGGTTAAGAGCACTGGCTGCTCTTCCAGAGGACCTGAGTTCAATTCCCAGCACCCACATGGAAGCTTACAACTGTCTGTAACTCTGGTTTCCAGGGATCCAACACCCTCACACAGACATACAAGCAGGCAAAACATTTGAATGTACATGAAATAAAAATAAATTATTTTAAAAATAAATAAATAAAATAAAATACAGTTGAAAGCTGAGCACGGGAGTACCTCCCTGCACTGATAAGGCTTAGGCAGGGGGATCATGAGTTCCAGGCTGGTCTAAGCTACACAGTAAGACCTTTTCTCAAATTAAAAAGCTGGGGGAGATGAAGAGATATCTCAGAGGTTATCTATATCTGCTGCTCTTCCAGAGGACCCTCAGTTCAGCTCCTAGACCCATGTTGAGCAGTTCACAACTACCTATAATTCAGGCCTAGAGGATTCGATGCCCTCTATTGGACTCTGTAGGCACCTGTACTTATGAGCATACCCGCACACAAACACACACATAACATACACTTAAAAAAAAACGGTTGCAAAGAAAAGGAGAGGCCAGGGAGGAAATAATAAATACAGTGGGGAAGGCAGTGGCTTTAATTTAATGTCCCAGGAGCCTGTGTGGCTCTGGAGTGAGTTCACGTAAGGAGGACTTCAACAGTGGCCTGCATGGCAGCCCAAGGCCCAGTCTCTTCAAGAGAGTTGAGAAGGGAATTTAAAAAGGGAGAATATGGGGCAGGGGTCATGGAAGGAAGAACAGAAAAAGAATATGGGATGAGATCAGGAAAGAGGAAGGGATGAATAAGTACCAAAGGGCAGGCAGGTCCTTCTCCACAAGTCCCAAGCACTTCTCTGCATAGCAAAGGATCATGGGGGCCCAGGAGCTCAAGGCAAGGGTAAGAACACACAAAAAAGCCCATCCAGCATTCACCTCTCAGGTGGACACACACAACAAGAAATGCACCCACATATAAGCCCAGAAACAGAGGCTCACTGACACACGCACAAGCATGGGAAGTTTTACAGATGTGTACAAGACAGAGGGCTGTGACACAGATGTGCAGTAACACATGTACAGATGTATGCCAACAGAAGGTCCAAGGTCCACATCCACAGACACTGACAGGTATCCATACTTACACAGACTCAGGCGGGAAGGCTGAAGAAACTGTATGCACAGACATGGGCAGAAACCTAAGCATGTGTCCACAGACATAACAGAAACCCTCATACTAGCTTAGTTATACACAGACATGTGGGCTGAAAGTGGAGCTCGAAGGTAGAAAGTTTCCTTAGCTTGCACAAGGTCCTAGGTCCTGTTTCCAGTACAGCAAAGATAAATAAAACCAGACATACAGGCTCACACTCACACACACCTCAACATAGGCATGTACAACTATATATCACATGTATTCCTGAAATGATATGAACACACACACACACACCTGTGTGAGAGCACCCCCACCCAGACATGTCCTGACACATCCCGCCCCTGCCTACAATACATGGCTGGGCTATTTTCTGAAGTGTGTCCTGGCTTTCGCCATCCCTGAAGACACTCTCCTCAAGCCAGGTCACCCCTTGGCTCACTCTTGCTAGCTTTGACTAACTCCCTAGTACTTAGCCGCCCACCAGCCCTGCATCTGCCCACTGGCCCTGGCCCAGGCCCCAGGCTGCAGAATGGCAATTGCCCCATTCTCAGCGTTGCCAATTCAACCAAATTTCACACCCAGCAGTGGAGCCAAGCCAGTGGGCTTGTTGTGGCCCGCTTGGTGCACCAACATGGGGGTGGCTCAGGGAAGCCAGGATCCGATAGCAGCAGACAGAACAGACCCAGCAGCGTGCAAGCCCGCCTAGAGGCCTCTGCTACCACCTGTCCAAGCCACCCACCCTCTCCAGCCTTAGGCAGCCTCACCTCTGAAATGGGACAATGTGGATGCCCCCACTGACATGCTAAATTGACACATCCCCTCCCAGATGATGAAGAGCCTTTGTCTAACCACCCCGTGTCTACTTATTACAGAAACTCTCATGCATCAGCTTTACACCAGGAAGCTGCGCTCAAGGCCAAATAACTCAATCAAAGCAGTAGACAGCCTCTTGTTCCAAGTGCATCTTCACGGCCAATAAATACGGAGCCTGTAACCGGCCAGCGTCCAAGGACTTGCCCACTGCAGACATCACTAATCCATCCCCATCTCTTAGCCTCAGAATCCTTCTCAATACCACACTCCAAGTAGCCACTCATAATTGTCCAGAGTGGTGAAGGGGTGCCATCAATGGAGAAATTATAATACAGTCTTCAATCCTTTTTCCATCCAAGTCCTTCCCAGTCTCACAACACAGGGGTAGAGGGTGAAGGACAAGGCAGTCACAGTCATCACCCCACCATGACCACCACCCAGATCAGAAGATCCTGAGTGTCTGGGAGTCTGCTCCTCCCAGCTGAAAGGGACCGCTCCTTCCACTAATTGGTTCAAGTGCTTCTTTTGACCCTAATTAGTTATTTGTCATGTCTCCATTTGCATACCAGAAAAGAGGCAAATCTGCATATTTGTAAATGAGACTGGGCCTAGATGTGGGTTCTGGAAGAGCCTGGCAGTTGCTGGCAGGCTGGGAGGCAGCTGGCTCTTGCCACTAAGGCATGGGCTGCATGGGAAGAGGAGATCTGGGAGACAGCTCCTTGGCTCCAAGCTGAAAGGTGCTCTCAAAGGGGCAGCCTCCCTCCTTCCTCACCCTACCCTGAGGCTGAGTTGAGTGGTGGGCAGCAGTGAGCATGGGTAAGCCTAATACTGCTATTTTGATTAGATGAAAGAAGGAGGGGGAATACAAAGTGATTTCAGGACGCTCTGTGCTGGAAAACCTTCTGTTCGCATCCTTGGATAGAATTTGCATCACTTACGGGGGGGGGGGGGGGTCCTCCTCCTCCTCCCCATCCCCAGCGAGGAAAAGGTTCAGGAGAGGATGGAGGTCAGAAAGCATGCCCCAGACCCTAACTGGCTCTCCTCACCCTTCTCCCTCTGCCTCTCTCCTGGATTCTGACACCTACAGTCAATCCACTTACACACACACACACACACACACACACACACACACACACACACACACTGAACACACAAGGCTCAGCCCCCCCAGGAGGACCCACACACTCAATACCTCCAGACCCAGACACACAGGCAACTCAACTGGAGAGGCACATTCGCACATGCAAACATTCCCAGGCTTCCCTCAACACACACATTCACGCCCTTACACATACAGACACACACACGCAAACACTTGAACATAGATGTAGGCACACAGACTCACTTAAGCTGTGCATAAATATTTACACACAAGACATACTCATGCGAGCACATCCTTGCTAGGACCAAATTTCTTGGAAATCTCTGGAGATTCTGACCCCTCTGCCAGGGTGTCTGGTGCCTCTTTGGGGAAGAAACAAAGGAAACCAGGGAATTATCCCTTTTGGGTGGCAGTGTTTTCTTTCTAGGTTTTGTTTCGTTTTTGTTTTTGTTTGGTTTTTGAGACATGGTCTCAAGATCTCATATAATTAGGATGATCCTAAACTCACTATCTAGCTGAGGATGACCTTGAACACTTGCTCTTCCTGCCTCCACCTCCCACATGCTGGCATCACAGGCATGTACCACTGTATCTGGTAGAGCTGTCCTTAGGAAGGAATCAGTGTGTCCCCCAGGAATAGGACCCCCAAATCCTGACTGGTTCTTCCTAAGGAAGCCAATGACTAGGAAATGTCCCATGTTCTCAGTGCTTTGACCCCAAACATGGAGCAGAAAGGGGGCAGGCAGGGATGGAAGTGAGAGAGAAGCTGTGACAGGCTGAAGTACCTTATGATTTCCATGTCAGCCTGAGGCCAATGGGGCCTGAAGTGACGTGATCTGCCGTGTCCTCAAGCACAGGCACACCAAGATTCTCAGACCAAAGGCCCCCCAGTCGCACTGGCTTCCTGGGCTCTGTGGTCCAGGAGGTAGACACTGGGGCCTGAAGACACAAGGTCAGGACCCAGAGCCTCTGACACCGTCCCCGTCCCCCAGCACCTCTTCTCCAAAGCCTGTATCTCACAGGCAAGCTAAATAGCTCTGTATTTGTAAATTAAATATAGCCACACTTCAGCATTCCAAAGAGCTGGGAAGGAGAGAAGGAGAAAGAAAGAGAGGAAGAGAAGAAAAGCTGCCGCCCTCAGGAAAGTCTGGCTGGTACAGATTGCCTGAGTCATGAATATTCATCTGGCGAATGAGGAGAACGGGAGTTTGCATAACAGCTCCACCCACCCAACTGAAAGAAATGTCACCGCCTTTGCCAATAAAGTGCCAAAGGAAGCTGGTAGAGGCTGCCAGCCAGACGGTGCCAAACTGCTGACTTCCACTCCCAGTCATGGAGAACGCACATTGTTTCCGGCCCGAGGAGCGCCACTTGGGGCTGAGGAATGGAGCTGGCTCCTGGGAAAGAACCAGGAAGCAAAGTTGAAAGTGGCATGAGCCACCCACAGGAAGACACCACAGGGAAGAGCTCCCTGGCTTGCCTATGCCAGGACACCTATCCTGGCCACCACCAAGGGCCAACATCCCAGCCAGCCTCTGCTGACAGCACCAGACTATGGACAGCCTTAATGAAACCTCAGAGGGGTCTTCTCCAGTCGTTCGAGTCTTGGAGACCGGAAGGCAAGGAGCTAGGCCAGGTGTCACTTGGGGACCTGGAATCCACAGGAAGCTTGCCTGCCTTCTACAGAAGGTTATATTCCACCTGTCAAGAACTCGTCTTTCTCCTGGGTCACAGTCTTTTCCAGGGAACAGTGATACTGTCTCTTATTTGGGGATGTGTTTCCTGGCTCCCAGCCCTCAAGACACAGGCAGTTTCTCTGTCCTCTGTACTTCGCAGCTCTGAAAGTTGCCTGGTCCCCAGCCTCTGTGCTTCCATGGCCAGCTGTGGGATTCCAACCCAGATTAGGACTCAGATAACAATCCTCAAACCACTTCACAGGAGTTGCTACTTCCTTGCATCCCATCCCCAACTACTGCACCAGATCTAAATCTTTACAGAGTCTCTGAATGGCACTCAAATCCCCTGGGCAAGGGCATCCATTTCAGCCTGCAGCTCAATGTGAACCCACAGGGATCAGAGCGAGCCTCAAGCCTCCTAACCCCCAGACTCCCACTCCAGAAGGCTAGCAGAGAACGTTCAGGAGAGCCATCTCAGTGGCACCTATTGGTGACACTGAAAACACACTGCCCACCTGACTGTCTGCCACAGCTGTCTCCTGCCAGTTAAAACTGGATCCAGAGAGGGAACTTTCTCTGAGTACAGAGAAGTAATTAGGACTGTGGGTATCACTAGCTTCGGCTCCTGGCAAGTGGAGTCTGGGGTGTGTGTTTGGGGCTGGGTGAGAATATATACATGTCCACACCTCCACAGACTGCTCAGTTCCAGCATCTGGGGACTCTTGGTGAAACACTTAACAACACAAGCCAAGATTCAAGGCTGCAGGATCTGAGGGAACAGTACCCCTTCTGATAAACCAGAAAGACCCCTCCCAGGGCTCACAGGACCCCAGAGGTCTGTGCTAACACACGCCCAGAGCTCGGCTCCTTAGCTTCAGCTGAAATTTGCCTCTTCTTGAGGCTCTCAGGAGCTGGGTTCTCTTTATTGCTTCTTCCATAGTATTTAAAGAAAAAAACAAACTTTTAAGGTAGGCACAGATTCCTTCCAAGAAGGGACCTAGAATCTGCCTCTTCACCATGTCCCCACATTGGCCTCAAAACAGCCCCCAGGGAACACCCAGATCATGTCACCTTCTCTTGCCCATTAATCCTGCTAGAGACACGCTGTTAAACTCAAAGGTTTCTGCAAATAAATTTGGGAGAACTCTAAAATCCATACTGAACAAATTTCTTCCCTGCAGGCCTTCTCGGAGCCTTTACTGTGTTTATGTGTGCCGATCTGAGGGCAACGTTTCGGGGATACAGAATCTTTTTCTGTAGAGAACCTCAAGACACTAATGCTCACAGGAGTAATTTTTAGGAAAGCGTTTCTGCAGATTAAAAGACATCTAATCCCCCAGCCTAGGCAGCACCAAGTGTTTTTCTTTTCCTAAATGGGCCTCTCGCCAGCCTGCTCCTTCCCTGTAGGTGAGCTCTGCCTGTGTGCATACATTCCTCTAGCTCTGGTTACTAAGAGTCCAGAATGACCTCCATCTCCTCTCCCCAGGCCCCCTGTGTTCCCACTGACACAACCACAGAGCTTTCCCCTTTGACAGTCTTCCCAGCCAAACATGACTGACCTTCAGTGTCTTGGTCTGCCTTCAAGCTCTGTCGCTAGGACCCACAAACAGACCCCTGTGCTCCACGTTGCAGACAGTAGAGTCCCTAATGTGCCTTCCCCATAAACTCAAATGGGAGACACTGTAGACACTCCCATGTCTGTACACTGACTGGCATGTGACCTATGGTCAGGCTTTGTCATGATGTGATGCAGTGTATAGGTACATTCTACCAACCCCATCAGCTCATACTCCCGAGCTCATCCCATAAGCTCCACTTATCCTGAGCTCCCAGCTAGGCAATTCTTGAGACCGAGCTGGTGGTCCATGTCCACCTGGATAGAGAGCTGGCTCCCCCAACCCTCCCTGCTCTAGTGCATGCATCACTTCATCCATGCCTTCCTTGGTATTATCCTGCAAGTCTGTGCTCCAGCTCCCAGCAGCTCCCATACACTGCTACTGGACTGGCCGTTGAGAGAAAGACTGGAACCGGGCCGTGGTGGCACACGCCTTCAATCCCAGGAGTTCGAGGACAATCAAGGCTACACAGAGAAACCCTGTCTTGAAAAAACAAAAAACAAAAAAAAGAGAGAGAGAAAGACTTGAAGCTTCTTCCAGACTGGGAAGAATGATTAGCGGTGTCTGCTGGAGCCTGTAAAAGGGCAGATGGCACACATGCCTGTTAGTGACATCCTCAGTCGGGGCTCCATCCCTTACCCTCCAGTCTGAAATCCTCCCTCCTGCATGTGACAGTGGCCAGACAGCCCCTGCTCCATCGAAGCCACTCTCCAGGTCACTAACAGCCTTCTGTCCGTCAAGTCCTGCGTTCTTTCCCCACCTCCATGCCTGTGTTCTGACATATGGCTGCCGTTAATACATGGACTCTGGAGCCAGGTGGTGGTGGAGCACACCTTTAATCCCAGAACTCGGGAGGCAGAGCCAGGCAGGTCTCTGTGAGTTCGAGGCCAGCCTGGTCTACAGAGAGGGATCCAGAACAGCCACCAAAACTACACAGAGAAACCCTGTCTCAAAAAAAAAAAAAAAAAAAAAGAAAGAAAGAAAGAAAGAAAGAAAGAAAGAAAGAAAGAAAGAAAGAAAGAAAGAAAAAGAAAAAGAAATGGACTGGGATTCTGGGACCCTGCATCCATTGCTTCTACCACCTTGTCACCATGGCCCCTCACTTGTTCCCACCCACGCATGCCTTCCTCCCCCAGCTCTAGAGCACAGCTTTGTCCTTGAACAGAACCCCGTGGGAGGCAGCCACACTGCCTACTAGCCACCACCACATGCCTCGATGCCTCCTCCTTTCTCCACAGCTCACTCTCTTGGGCTTGCCACCCCCACACAATCCTTCAGGCCTTGCCTCTCGTGCCTTTATCCACATGAATTGAATCACCATGTGCTCTGTCCTCCTAGTTAATACTTACTTTCCTTCCCAAATGAAAACAGTTTATCATTTGTCCCGGTTGAAAACCATGATTCATCTTCATTATAAAGCTCAAATCAAACCAATGCTCAAAAGTATGAAAAAGAAAGTAAAAAATCCCATCACCCAGATATAACTGCTAGCATTCTGGTGAACAGGCTTGCAGACATATCTCTATGCATATATACACATGGAGCGCCATGTATATAATTTTATAGCTAAGGAGTTGTATTATACATACTGTTCTCGCTGACACCTGCTTTTCCCGCTCAACAATATGTCATAGACATCTTTCTATGTCAATAAATAGAGCTTTACAAAATTATTCTAATTACTCCATAGTACTCCATTGTATGTGTGTGTTGTCTTTATGTTCCTGGGTCTCTACTGATGATCACGTAGGATGTTGTCAAGATTTTCCTTGCATCAACAACGTTGGGATAAACATCCTCACACGCGTCTCTTTGCTCATTTGAGTACATGTTAGCTCCTTAGACTAAGCACTGATTGCTGCAATGGAGGAGTTCTAATTTTACCATGCTGTCCTTTAGAAAGCCTAACCACGAATGTCCAGCCTGTAGCCTGTGGGCCACACACAGCCCCGGATGGCTATGAATAAGGCCCAGGCAAAAATCATAAACTGTCTTTAAACGTCCTGAGTTTTGTTTTGCTTTTTGTAACTTTTTAAAAAAAAATCTGGACTGCACAGTTCTCAGGCGTGAACTTCAAGGATGCCAAGAGCAGGCTGTAGTGACAGGAGGTCAGCCTTCCCTGGCCCTGCACCGCTGCCACAGAAGCCACACTCTAGCACCCGTCTGCCCCCACTCCCACCAGCCTGGGTCTTGTCAGCTTCAGAAATAAATGCCAGGCACAGAACAGTGGCTCATGTTGGCACAAGTGAACATGACAGTCACATGTCTTTTCATTTATCTTTGGTTATTTTCTTTCTGAATTGCCCGTTCGTGTCCTTTGCCCATGTTGCCGATGAAATATTTTTTCTTTATAATTTGTAGGTGCTCTTTGCACATTAAAGATTAAATTTTAAAATTAAATTTTTCTATTGCGAGTCCTTTCTGCACTTCCATCTTATTAATTTAATTTTTTAAAGATTTATTTTTATTTTATGTGCACTGGTGTTTTGCCTGCATGTGTGAGGGTCCCAGAGGCCTTGGAACTGGGGTTACAGACAGTTGTGAGCTGCCATGTGGGTGCTAGGAATTGAACCAGGATCCTCTGGAAGAGCAGCCAGTGCTCTTAACTCCTGAGCCATCTTCCAGTCCTCCTATTAATTTTATTTGAGTGTGTGTGTGTGTGTGTGTGTGTGTGTGTGTGTGTGTGTGTGTGTGTTTGCGTTCACATGTGTATCTACCATGTGTCTGGGTACTTGAAGAGGCCAGAAGAGGGTGTTAGATCCCTGGAGCACATTACAGATGACTGTAGGAACTGAACTCACATCATCTGAAAGAACAGCAGGTACTCTTAACCACTGAGCCACTCCCCAACTCCCATCCCTCCCTTCTTTGGAGGCTGGTCTCAAAAGTCATTCTGCAGCTGACAATGACCCTGAAACTTGGGTGTTGTTGCTGCTATTGTTGTTATTTTAACAATATTTTGAGCTGGAGAGATGGCTCAGCCGTTAAAGGCTAGGCTCACAACCAAAAATATAAGAGTTCAGTTCCCAGCACCCATGGCTGTCTATCCAGCCACAAAAAAAAAAAAAAAAAAAAAAAAAAAATTTACTATACAGTCCAGGCTATCCTGAAACTGACAGAGATCCTCCTGCCTCTGCCTTCCAAGCGCTAGGACTAAAGGTGTGCACATAACCCTTAATTGTTTGTCTGTTTAATGTACTTAAATTCTTAATTCTCACAGTCAAGTTTATTAACTGTTTACATTTATTTATGGACCTCCACAAACATGTAGAGGTCAAAGGACAATTTGTGGGATTCCATTCTCTCCTTCTACCATGGTCCCAGGAATTGAACTCATCTTTACCAGAACAAATGTATTATTTTTTTATGACTTGTGGGTATCATGGTATGCTTAGAAGGATGTGCCCCAGCTTAGGATGAACAAAATATTTATTCATTTACATCACCATGGTCTCCACAGCCTGATATGACTATAGTAGGCTGAGAACTCTATGTTATAACTGGCCCATTTTTCCTGCTCAATGAAATCTATAAAATCATCCATATATTCCCAATTAAATTGAAATGCCACTTTATCGTGCATTTTAAAAAATCCCCTTAAATATTTGGATCCATTTCTGGACTTTCCATCCTGTCCCAATGACAGAATGGAGCTGTTCTTAACATGAAGAGTTTTAATGAGTGTCCTTTATAAAGCATACTAATATCTGATAAATATTCATTTTTTAATCTCTTTCAGATTAGCTTTAAGATTATCTTGTCAAATTCAAAACCAACTTTTTCTAGAGCTCTTGGTTACCTCATATTTTCATTGTAAGCCTAACCTTTAACAGCTGAGCGATTTCTCCAGGCCAGGGCTCTCGGTTATCTTAATTTCATACATTCATGTGGGAAGAGCTGGTACCATTGTGGTCTCAAAGCTTCCCAAGGCAGCTAGGAGTGAGCCGTATCCACTCGCCTCTGTTCTGTTCTCAAGTTTTCTGGTTTTCTTCATGTGATACCCCAGTTCTGACCAAGTTCATCTCTAGGTATTCTGTGGTTTGGGTTCCTTCACACTGTGGAAGGGCCTTTTCATTTAGATAGCCATGTTATGAATATAAAACCTCCAGAGCATGGCCGCACACGCCTTTAGTCTCAGCACTCAGGAGGTAGAGGCAGGCAGATCTCTTCAAGTTTAAGGCCACATAGCCGATTTCCGTTCAGGTCAACCATGATTGCATAGTGAGACCCTGTTTTGTCTAAAAAGAAGAAGAAGAGGAGGAGGAGGAGGAGGAGGAGGAGGAGGAGGAGGAGGAGGAGGAGGAGGAGAAGGCGGCGACATGGGGAACAGAAGGAAAGGAAGGGAGGAAGAGAAAGGGAAAAGAAAAACAACCTAGTAGATCTTGCTTTTTTGTTGTTGTTATTTGGTATTTTGAAAGCGGGTCTCTCTACACAGCCTTGGCTGTCCTGGAATTCTCATTATATAGACAAGACCGGCCTCAAGCCCACAGAGATCCGCCTGCCTCTGCCTCCTGAGTGCTGGGATTAAAGGCGTGCGACAGGGCTTGTGAGGACATTTGCTAAACTCTTTTTTCTTCCAGCTGTTTTTCAGGAATTATCTTGGAGTTTCCAGACGATAATCTGATCCCACCTCTAAGATCAAATGATCACCTGTCCAGTATCTACATTTTCTAGTTAATATTTGTGTCTGCTTGCATTGTCTACTTCAGGAAAAACAAATTCTAAAAGTGAGGTGTTGCTCGGTAATAGACCATGTACTTAGAAGGTACGAGGTCCTGAGTCAGTCCCCAGCACCAAAAATAGATTACATAGATAGGTAGGTGTGAGGGAGGGTGGGTGGATGGATAGATGGATAGAGGGATGGATGGATACACAGATAGACAGATAGACAGACAGACAGACAGGCAGACAGGCAGATAGATAGATAAGAGACAGAGTTGGTGGGTAGGTGAATAGCTGATGATGATGATGATTAGATAGACAGATAGACAGATAGACAGACAGACAGACAGACAGACAGACAGACAGGTAGGTAGGTAGATAGATAGATAGATAGATAGATAGATAAGAAACAGATAGAGAGTGGGTGGGTAGATGAATAGCTGATAAGAAGAAAGAAAGAAAGGAAGGAGGGAGGGAGGGAGGGAAGAAAGAGAGAGAGAGAGAGAGAGAGAGAGAGAGAGAGAGAGGAAGGAAGGAAGGAAGGAAGGAAGGAAGGAAGGAAGGAAGGAAGGAAGACATATGATAGACAATAGCTACCCTGTATGGTTTCTGACTGATGAGCATATATCTAGGGTTTTGTTGGCCCAATGTCCTTTGTCCCGCTCTCAAGCCTTGTCATCTCTACCTGAGTCTAATCTCCATTAAAGTGTCACCTGCATTATCAGAAACACGATGAAGGCAGAGTCTGAAGTCGGGTGACCTGAGTTCAAGCCCTGATTCTGTCATTTACTAATCCTGCAATCTAGTCAAGTCACACAAGATCTCTGAAAGTCAAACTAAGATGGGGTGGGGCAGGCCCAGGCTCTTCCAGGGATTAAGTGAGGGAGCACACATAGATCTATTGGTAACAGACTCTGCACAGATCAGTAAATGATCATTTTTGTCTCCCCTCACCCCACTTCCCAGTCCAACCTAACGAAGCCCACTTTAAGCTGATGTTCCCAAGCCTGTCCTCTCATACTTTGCTGCCCTGCTACAGTCGCTCCCCATTGCTTAGAGAATCACCCAGGTTCCTTCTCAAGCCTGCCCTGAGGCCCCTCTTTAACCAACCCCAGCCTTCCTTCCAGTCTGGTCCTCTATCACCCGCTGTCACCTCCATGGCAGCACAAACTCCGACCATCCTGTAACTCCAACACCAGCGCTCTCACTAACTGCTTCTTTACACCACACAGCCTCTCGCTTCCCCATGCAGACCCCTCCAGTAGCCCGTGTCTGATTGATATGGCAAATGAGACAAAAAACTAAATCAGAATTAATAAAACAGATTTACTAGCTCCACTTACTAAATGCTCTGGATATAATGGGCTCTCAGGCATAGTTTGATCAGGATCAGACAATTTTCTGTGCTCTTTCTAGATTCTTCCTCCGTGACTTGGCTAGATGCTCAGGTCACTATGTCTGTTAACAGTTGTCTGCCAGAAATGAACGTCTCAGGTTTCTCTTTCAAACCCAGAGAGAGAGAGAGAGAGAGAGAGAGAGAGAGAGAGAGAGAGAGAGAGAGAGAGAGAGAGAATAGCCATTTCCTAGGACCCTGACAAACACCTCTACTTTCTGCCTAACGAGGCCACTCACTCCCTGTGACCAAGGGACTGACTGTGCCTGTGATCTGATTGAGAAACAACAAAGGGGGAAATTTTTCTTGCCTAGCCAGGGCAGGAGGAAAGACATCCCAGAGTCCCACGCGATGCTCCTCCTCCTCCGGATGCCAGGCTCTCTAGCCTCCCTCACTCCTCTTGCTGGGAGTTGAGCTTCCTTTAGCCCCAGTCCTGTGTCAACTGTGTGGCCTTGTCTTTTCAGCTCCCAACTCTCTTGCTCTCTGCTTCCCACTGCCATGGATAATTTACTTATACAGCCATTTGTCCCATCTCCCCAACCACAGAACTGACGGAGGTCTGTACACTAATTCACACAAGCTGGCCCTTTTGGCCTTCCCCACAATCCCGTGAGACTCAGAGACACTCAGTGAGTTGCCCTACATCACACAGAGAGACATGCTCTCCTCTCTGCCCCAGGCACCTCCTCCTTTTTCCCAGTTCACCTCAATTTTTAGAGCATCTAAGTCTCCCAGCAAAAAGTACAGAGAAAGTTTTCTTGCCAGACAGCAGTTTTGAAGATTTGTGTGACAAGGCCGGGTAAAATTCAAATGACTCCGGCTGATTTAATCTGCTTGGGGCTGGAGTGGTAAATCAGGGCAGCCCAGGCTGCGGAAGCCGCCCCAGAAACGCACCAGGCGCTTATGAGGCAATCTGCAGGTGAGGCCCTACAAGTAGGTTCTTTGGCCGGCTGGGGAGTTCCCCTCCGCTGCATGTCAATATGTTTGGAGGGTCCCACAGCCCTTGGTGCTATGACCTATATGTTCTGCCAAAAGCCTTCCCTCCTAGGCTGCAGTCCTCGGTTCCCAAGGCCAGAGGTGGATCTCCAGTCAGGGGAACGAAGGCTAGCCTGGGCCAAGCTTTCACTGAAACTGTGCCTTGGTGCCAGGCACTTAAACCCCCATGACCTCATTCCATCTCCCTAACAACTTAATGAGGGAGGTTGGCCAGCCATCCCCAGCTTGCAGGTAACTTAACTGAGGAGCAGAGCTATTAACACACCTTGCCCAGGGTCATTACCCATCTAGGAAGAGGAGGCAGAGATGCAAACCTGGACTCCCAAGACTCCTAAGTCCCCATCACTTTGGCCCCACCCCACCAGGAAGGAAGAGCACCCGAGACCTGAGGTGGTTAGCTGAAGAGGCTAAGGGGAGGTGGTCACTCCAAACAAATGAAGGTTTCCCTTACCAAAGAGACATCAAAGCTGCACTTATTAAATAACTCTGTTTGTGGGTGCCATGTGCCAGGTACCCAGCACCCATCTTACCACACTCTTAGCAAACAGTAGACATTTACCATGAGCCTCTACAAATTTACCAATCAACTCCTGGGGAGAAAAAAAAAAAAAAGAGCTCTGATCTGGAGCAGCTGCCATTTGCTGGGGTGTAAATACTGCAGTGATGGTCAGTTCAAGCTACCGAGGGGGATGTACTAGAAAAGAGGTAGGTAGGAAGCCCTTGATCAGTTCTACAAGCCACAGGACCCCTCCCCAACAAACCGCATCCTGTGATAGGGGACACAAAATGTCACTCCAGTCAAACCCATCCCTTCACGGTATTCTCACAGGGACATTCTCTCCCCAACTCAGGTCCCCTGAGACACAGTTGAGACCTTAGTCACAGCTCCTGATGCCATCTCTAGAAGACGGGTTCCTCAAAATTCAAAATGCCCAGTACAGGAGACAGAAGAATCCACTGACTGTCCCTGGGGTGGAAATTGTGGAGAGCAGCATCCAGTCATGTCTGGCCCATAGAAGAGGAGACATGAGAATGAGGCACACACGTGTTCCACTCAACGTTACCAAACCAAAACCGAGCCCTGGCCTCCCTAATACATATTCCACCTGCTACACCCCTGTGTCTTCCCTCCCTTCACACGGTCTCCAGTCAACCAGAGTGCTTCATTTAATCTACAGCCTATACCTGCAAGCAGGAGCTATCATCCGATGTCCCCACCCCCAGATCAGGCGGGTACCATCTGTCGCTGACATCACTGGTCTTTGCAACTCTTCCCTGGGTCCGCCAACCCATCACCAACCAGGCTACAACAGTGGGTATGGCCCTGCCACCCTTCAGTGGGTGGTCGTGACCCAGAGGAGGGAACCAAAGCCCTGAGCACTGGCCTCTTCCTCCACCCCATGCCGGTCTTTATTCCTCAACAATCCCAGTTGGTTTCCTCAAATGCCTGTGTCTCACCTCCACCCACGACACCGGACACACTCAGTCTTGCCCAGGATGCCAGTTTACCCTCCCCTGAGTCCTCCTCTTTGCCTCAGTGGCTCTATTCAGGAAGGTAACACAGAGTTTCAGAAGGCAGTTCCAAAGGGCCATGTTCCAGAAGTGCAGACATTTCATGTTCCCAATGTCAATGCTTGGTAGTCAAGTCCCTCTGACTTTCTTCGTGGGATTCTGCAAGTATTCTTTGGGCTCCAAGACCCAGTTCCAGCAATTTGAAGATGGAAAATTTGAGGCCCAGAGAAGGAAAGGAATCTGCCCCAAATCACACAGTAAGCCAAAATGGCAGAGCCAGTACGAGAATGACACATTTGCCTCCCAGTACAGGGCTCCCCGGCCCCCAATTTACTTATTTATTTTCTTAGTCTTACAGTTTCCAAGCCGAGCCTCCCACACCAACACACATAGATGCACCCACAACCATCGCCACCTGTTCTGACTTAGCTCCTCCTACCCAAGCCAGACCCACCCTTCCTACCTCTGTTCCTCTGCAGCAATGCTCTGCTCTGGTCCGCTTTCACCTCCCACAGCCCTCCCCTTCCAGGAAGCCTGCTTTGGCTATCAAGCCAAATCCATGCACCCACACCCAAACAGACATGCCCTTCCCCCAAACACCCCGGTCTGTCAGAGCACAGCAGCGAGGACTTGGCACACTCACATGCTTCCTTCAGTCTTACCCGGCACAATGCTCACTCCTCGGGGACAGCCACTGTCTCCCATAGTCCTCCCTCCTCCCTCCTTCCTCTTCCATCCTCCAGTTCAAAACACAACTCTTCTGGGTCACCATATGTAGCCAAACAGCACAGCAGAGAAGTTCAGACTGATGGAGGCTCATATCCCAGTCCTGAGTATCTTCTGGGTATCTGCTGGGCCTGACTCCAGTGGGGCCTCAACTCTCTCAGTCTGTGTAATGGTCCCTTCCCCATCAGGGCTCGTAGGGAACTGAATGAGCAGCCCCACGCGGCAAGTCTCGAACTCAGTCAGCTCCTAATAAAGGTGGTCTTCCTTCCCAATGATCATCACAGTGACCCCCAAGAGCCTGGGGGGGGGGCAACTCATACACTCTCTCACTGCCCTTCCTCGAGGGCAAGGAGAGGCCTGTGTGCATTTCCAAACCCTTCCCCACCCCCAGCAATCTGCTTTAACCTTCTTATCACAAATGCCTTGTTTATTTCAATATCATCCGTTTTACTTTTCCGTTCGTGAAAAAAAAAGGGAGGGGGAGAGAGAAAGAAAAAGAAAAAAAATCACAAAAACAGATTTAAGAGGAAAAAGAAGGCTTTAATGAGTAAAACTGTCTGCAGCCCTGTTTCTTTCTCAGGAAAAAGTGGCTGTGATCCTGGCAGAGACAGGGAGGCTCAACAGCTTCCCTACAGGGCAGCTGCCAGGAGAAGTGCATTTTGGAGTGGAGCAGAGCCTCCAAATTCAACAGCATGTCTCCCCGCCAGGCGCTTCCTGTGCCCAATTCAGCTTGGCAGGTGACAGCAGCTCTAGTGAAGACGCAGCCCCAGCGGGAGCAAGGCTCAGCTCCCGGCTGCCACCCGACTCCAACAGAGCAAAGAGCAGAGCTGGGCCTGGCCAACACTGACCCCGGGACACTGGGGCTGGAACAGAAGGAGACAGGCAGATGTAAAGAAGGGGGACGTCCCTGGCCTGCGCCACAGGGACCAGGCCTCTCTCTGGGCATTTTCCTTAGCTTATTTCTTCCCCTCAAGGGAAGATAGCTGGATGGGTATAACAATGAGTCCCAAGGTGTACTGCTCACACCAAAACTCAGAAATGGAATCTTTCTCTCTTTTTTCGGGGGGCAGGGAGGAGAACAGAAGACTCAGGGTTAAATACATTTGCTGCTCTTGCAGAAGACCAGGGTCCAGTTCCCAGCGCCCGAATCAGGAGGTTCACGACCACCTGTAACTCCAGCTCCAGGGAACCTTACACCCTCTTCTGGCTTCTGTTCTGGGGCCTGCTCTACATGGAATGTCAGAGCCAGACTCAAAAAGAAAAAGAAAGGCTGGGGCTGTTGCTCTATTGATAGAGTGTTTGCCTAGCACACATGAAACCCTGGGTTCGATCCCCAGCACTGCATAAACCAGGTA